>NW_017716923.1:0-4092 GCF_001865875.1 Lupinus angustifolius
CTTTCTCGCGAACTAGCCCCAGCCAAGATTCTTATCCTCAAATCAAGACCTCCTAGCCTTGGTGAAGAACCTCAATCTCTATGGTGATCTCATACCAAAAGACAAATCCAGACTACACAAAAACACGTTAAACAGCAAGGTATACTAAGCACAATAATGCTTAAAATATGACAAGATAAAGACTCAAAGATTAACCCTTTTACTAACCACTTAAGCCATCTAAACACAGTAAAACACGTATGCAAAATGCTATCTAAACAACCCTATACAATAGAATGCAATGCTATGGTTTTCTGAACAAAGCCTTGTCTTTATAGCATAGAGAATATGCGGTTACATTCATTGCAAAACAGTTAAACAATTAAAACAGATTTCAGTTATAACAAATAACAGACTAGTTAATCAATTAAGGCTTCTCTTTAATCGATTAACGGGGCAACAGAATGACATAGAATTCAGTTGAAACAGAAAACACATATCCAAAAGAAAAGCAGTTGAGTTAATCGATTAAGTTACCACGTTAATCGATTAACTGGAACATTTATGCATATGTTTCAAAAGGTAAACTTCTCATCTGTTATGCACAATAAATATACATGTTCTACTAATTATATTATGCCTAATATGCACATATAACATGTATGATAGATGCATGAACATACAATTAACTAGATGATATGTCTCATGGATATGATGTGACAATTAAGATGGCTTAAGAGACTAGCACCTAGATTCACCTAACCTATACTCACTTACTACGGCACACGTCCCAGGCTACTTAGATTATAGACTCAATTTACACCCTAGTCTAGATATGATCAAATGAGCATAAAGCATGTTGATTGTTGAGCCATCTTCAAGCTTTGTCAGAACCTTGTCTTCATCAAAACGTAAGCAAAGACATGCTAGTGCTATCCTTGGCGCTTTGCACTTTCAATCTCCCCCTTTTTGATGATGACAAATACTTAATCAAAATTCTTCAATTGTTGATGGATAAGCTTGATGATGATTTTGCAGAATGGTTCACAAAGGTTGTTTTTGTAAGAACAAAGTTAAAGCGCATTGCTTCCTTGTAGGTAAGCAAAATTATGTACGAAAGCTTAATAGAACAACCTGCAAAAAGCCTTATAAAACCTGCAAAATGTATATACCACAACAATCAACCTTTCTCCCCTTTTTGACATTATCAAAAAGATAAACGTATTCAATTCTAGTCAAAAGTTAGGAGAGTTATTATGGTTATGACAGACTGTAATTAATCAATTAAACTTGGGTATGTAACCAATTAAGCAGCTGTAAAGAAGCTTGAACAAATTCACAGTTTTTCATCATTTAATCGATTAAGAGAAACCGCTAATCGATTAAATTGACAGCAGATAGCCACAGAACAGTTTGGATGGCATGAAAAGTTATGCGGAAGCAAATCAAGCACGAAATGATTAAGCATTTGATATATTTGAGCAGTTTGCAATAGGAACAATCATTCAATATAATCACATATACCAATCATGATCAAGATTCATTTCAAACAAAGTAAAGTGCTATATGCAACATAATTAACAATCAAGTATAAACGCGATATTTCGAAATCATGTTACCACAAAATGTAAAACAATAGTTCAGCAGTAGATATAGAGTTGTTACAATCCAAATAAAAACAGCAATGCAATACAAAACAAAAGATCTGAAGAGGAAACAAGGATCAATAAGGTCCATTAGCTAGGAAGACTAAACTAAGGCTCTAAGGTTTCCTATCTAAGGATGAGATGGAGGATTCTAGTTGTCAGGAGTCGACGAACTACAACCACCCTTGATGAAGACACTCAGCTTGTTGAACTCAACAACCATTCTTCTATTTTGAGAATCATTAGTAGACTGAATATAATCCTGCAAGGACTGGTAATGGTTGTCAATGTATGCATTCTGACGTTCCTCAAAATGTTCCAAATCCGTATGATATGAATCTTTAAGAGACTGAAAGTGAAGGTCCATCCTATTGTTGAGACGTTGTTCCATAGCATCCATATAAGCTTGTCCAAAAGCATGTTCCTGTGATGCATGTCCTGAATGCTCCCCCTGAGTTGCAGCAAATGACTCTTAGTTCATGTCTTAATCATCGTCACCGGAAGGATCAAGGTTAGCATTGTTGAAGTCCTCTTGATATTTCCAAGTGTTGCCATAATTGTAGATGCCATCTTGTGAATTAAACTCTCACCAATCAAGTGATCCTTGTTTGAGCAGTCCATCACTATAGTATCTGAAATATCAATATGTAGATGGTTAATAACTCGGCATATGAAGATACTATACGGAAGTAGTCTTGGTTGAGAGACAGAGACACTATACATGACCTTCAGAATCTCATCAGGCCAATTTACCATGATGTTCTCCTTCACAGCAAACATAAACCTCAAATCATTCACGGTAGGTTGTGCACGATTTGTGTTTCTCTGAATCAATATGTAGGCAATCAAGTAGTGTAGGAGTCTGTTGTCTACGGACAGTGACCCATCTTTGGTCAATTCGCCTTGGATATGGAGTTGAGGTCTACGCAAACACAACTTATGCATTTCAACAGCGTCAAATGAGTTGTCGTTTGCCCAACCACAATCGCTTAAACTAGCACTCGGAAAAGCTAAACCACCCACATTCATAAAGATTTCTTCATTAATTTTGAACAACTTTCTAGCTACCATCAACCAATATTTCCCATCTTTATATCTAAAATTTGGGTAATACTCCCTAACTAGAGCAGGGTAAATATTACCTTTCAATTCCAAGAAGGGGACAACCCCTTGAGCGTGTAAGCCATGCGAAAAATCGGAGTTCTGTTCTGCAAGCCAAGTCACATTTGCAAACCAAATATACGTGGGTTTTCTTCCCTGAAATTTCTGCAACCGAGTTTCTTGTAGAATTAATGAGTAGTATGGGTCCCCGCGGTTCTGCCTTAGTTGTGGAGGAGGCACTGTTTTTGGAGCACGCGGTGGACATTGTGCGGTTGTCTTGATTCGCTTTCCACGTCCTCTATCCATAGCAATCAAACACTGAATCGTGATGGAGGTTTAGAGGAAGGTTGTGGGAAACCTAGGGTAAGGTTTTGAATTTGGGGAAAATGAAATGCTTGGAAATAGGAGATGAGGAAGACGGTTTATGGAGTGAAAATGCAGTGGGGTGATTCGGTTTTAGGGCTAGGATGAAGCTTAGGATGATGTTGGACTTGTTCCTCTGAGATTTGAGAGAAAAGGGGATGAATGGGGTTTTGAAAAATGTCTAGAAACGCTGCTGTTTCTGATATACTGATGTCGTTAATCGATTAACAGCATCTCTTAATCGATTAACCTGAGTTGAAAATGCAAGTTTTAAAGGTTTTGGCCCAGGTAATCGATTAATTGAGTTACTTAATCGATTAAATGCATTAGTTTCAGCATTTTGGATGTTTTTAAAAGCATGCATGGATTTCAAACTAAATTGGATAATTCGATTTTAAGCTATCACATATATTTAAAGCTTTTATGCACAGAAATATGGATTATACAAGGAATCATAAGCATTCAATCATAATTTTCAAATCATTCAAAGAGATCATGCAAGGCAATCACAAAAATTATTAATCAAGATATTTTTCATCAAGGATTCCTAGTTCTCTTCGAAGAACATAGAAAGTATCTCATGAGAGGGGCTTGGTGAAAATATCTGCCAATTGTTTAGTTGGTTCAACAAATTCTAATATACAATCACATTTTTAAACATGATCACGCATAAAATGATGCCTTATTTCGATATGCTTAGTTCTAGAATGCAAGACGGGATTCTTGGAGAGGTTAATGACACTCGTGTTATCACATTTAATAGGATTTGAACACAACACACGCCAGCGGCAATGTATTCCGCTTCAGCGGTGGACAAAGCAACGCACACTTACTTTTTGTTGTGCCATGCAACTAGGGAGCTGCCTAATAGGTGACAAGTCCCACTAGTGCTTTTACGATCCAACTTACACCCAGCGAAGTCGGAATCGGAATAACCTACCACGGATAGGGAGGCATCCCTAGGATACCATAATCCCATATGAATAGTTCCTTTTAGATATCT
>NW_017716924.1:0-767 GCF_001865875.1 Lupinus angustifolius
AACCTCTTTCGAACCCTTTTTCTAGAAGAAACGAACTCAATCTATCGTACCAGGCTCTGGGAGCCTGTTTTAGGCCATAGAGGGCCTTTTTGAGTTTATATACATGGTTCGGGTATTTGAAGTTTTCAAACCCTGGTGGTTGGTTTACGTACACCTCCTCTTGAATATATCCATTTAAAAAGGCACTTTTAACATCTATTTGAAAAAGTTTAAAGTTCATGATTGATGCAAATGACAAGAGCATCCTAATGGCCTCAAGTCTGGCTACAGGAGTGTATGTCTCATCATAATCGATGCCCTCCTGCTGGTTGTAGCCTTTGGCTAATAGGCGAGCCTTATTTCTAATTATTAAGTCAGATTCATCTAGCTTATTACGGAAGACTCATCTGGTGCCAATAACGTGATGATCTTTTGGTTTGGGGACCAAGTCCCACACATTGTTTCGCTCGAACTGGTTTAGCTCTTCTAGCATAGCTATACCCCAGTGTACATCCTCTATGGATTCATCAATGGTCTTAGGCTCTAATTGAGACACGAATGCAACAAAATTACAAAAGTTTCGTAAAGAGCTACGGGTTACCACTCCCGCAGATATATCACCTAGCACCTTATCGAGTGGATGATCCATTTTAGTTTTCTACGCGATAGGCATTTCCTGATGTTGCTCTGCTACTGTTTGCTCTGCTTCTTGTTGGATTTCTTCCATGTCCTGGTATGGTACTTCTTCAAGTGTACATTCTACGTAGAGAACATTCTCGATTATTGTG
>NW_017716925.1:0-2233 GCF_001865875.1 Lupinus angustifolius
TCTTCCCGGTGCCCAAGATTCTTCCTTTGTTGTTGTCTCCATAGGTGACGAATCCCTTTTCTTTCAATGACAAGTCTAGGAATTTCGAACAGCCGCTATCAAGATACCAATTTTGTCTGTGTGTTCGAAGACATACCTGCAATATAGATCACCTGCTAGACTCAGGTACCCAAATTATGTTTGGTCCTTTTTTGTTTGTGACTAGGGAGTTATCTCCCTTTCTTACCCAAGCGTAAACACCACTTGGTATCCCATATCTCCTGATATAACACGAATGAGAAGTATGGCCATAAGTGCCACAGTAATGGCATGTAGAAACTCAATTTTTCTTATTTGAATTTCTATATTGGCGTGTTAGAGGTCTCCTATATGGTCTATTTTTATGGGATGGGGGAACATATCCTAATCCATTATGGTCACCAACATTCCTTGTTTTGCTAAGCAGAGTGTCTAATTGGTTTTTACTATTTGTGAGTTTTGTGAGTTTTTCATTTAGTTTAAAATTTTCGTTTTCCAAGTCCTCGCAAGATTCACAAGTAGTATTTTGACATAAGTTATTATTCGAGCAATCGCATGAAGCACGGGAAAATATTAGATCTAATGTTTCTCTTTCCAATTTTAATTCATCTAATTCTTTCAGCAATTGAATTATTTTTTGTTGGTTTAGCAAAATTATTCTTTTTCTCTCGTTACTTAATTTTGCTAATTTATTAAGTTCTTCATGCATCTCAACATAAGCACTATATAATATTTCATATGAGGGAGAGTCAGAAGAAGAGGATGATGTATCAGAGTATACCTCATCTGAAGTATCCTTGCTACCTGATCCGCAAGCCTCATATGATATAGCCATTAAGCACAGCTTCATGGTCTCCTCTTCATCCGAGGTGCTTGATGTTGTTTCTTCTTCTGGTACATCCTAGACGATGTATGCTTTCTTTGACTTGAAGTCCCGGGGAGTGCTCTTCTCTGAATCAACTCTTTTTAGGTAAGTGGGGCACTAATACTTCATGTGTCCTGTCTTATCAAATTCATGGCAAGTGAAGCGCTCCTTTGTCTTGCCTTTCTTTGTTGATTCACGCGCTTCTTTCTTTTGGGATCGTCTAAGTCCTCCTTTCTTCTTCAAGAAATTTCCAAATTTTCGTACAAGGAGGTTTAGCGTTTCCTCGTCAATGTCTGAATCGGAGTCGTCATTATCTATCTCTTCGATGGGTTGCGATGTTGAAGCTTTAAGAGATATTCCCTTCTTTTTGCAGTCAGACTCCTCATGCATTGTCAAACGCCCAAGCTCCATCTCATGCTCCTGAATCTTTCCAAAGAGTGTTGCCAAAGGCATGTAGTCTAGATCCTTGGACTCCATGATTGCTGTTACTTTAGGTTGTCATCTCCTGTCAAGACAACGTAAGACTTTATTAGTGAGCTCTCCTTGGGTGAACATCTTATCTAAAGCGATAAGATGGTTAATGATGTGAGTGAATCGTTTTTGCATATCGCCGATTAATTCACTCGGTAGCATACGAAATAATTCGTATTCATGAGTTAGCGCATTTAGCCGGGCGCGCTTGACTTCGCTAGTGCCTTCGTGAGTCACTTGTAAAGTGTCCCACATTTCCTTGGAAGTTTTACATTGAGATACCCGAAAGAATTCATCGTAGGATAAGGCCGAGGTAATGATGTTTTTGGCGTGAAGGTTGAACTGGACCTTCTTGTGCTCCTAATCGGTCCATATGCTTTTTGGCTTTTCTTTCGGTTTGCCATCCACTAAGTGAAGTGGGGCGAAGGGGCCACTGATTGCGGATTCCCAAATATCCGAATCAATAGCCTCAACGAATATTTTCATTCGGACTTTCCAGTAGGCGTAACCCTCGCATATGAATACAGGAGGGTGGTTACTGGATGCACCATCACCGCCAAAGGGGTTGGTGGAACCCATTTTGATTCCCTTCATATCAAGTGGATGCGGTTGAGCTAGCACGTCGTACTAGCTCTGATATCAAGTTCTGGAAAACAGCCCCGTTAATCAATTAACATCAGGGTTTAATCGATTAACTATTGCACAGAACAAAATGATCAGACATGAAATTCGCACAGTAATTAAAACAAAATTGAACAGATATAATACATATATTTTTACGCACAATTATTAAGTATATGACAATAAACAAATATCCAACTTTTCAATTACAGATTCAATTTATAATGGCAAGAAACATAAAGAAGATAAAGAGAGAAA
>NW_017716926.1:0-47234 GCF_001865875.1 Lupinus angustifolius
GACTCTTCCCTTCGCCTCTGAGAAAACCTTTCTCGCTAACTAGCCCCAGCCAAGATTCTTATCCTCAAATCAAGACCTCCTAGCCTTGGTGAAGAACCTCAATCGCTGTGATGATCTCACACCAAGAGACAAATCCAGACTACACAAAAACACGTTAAACAACAAGGTATACTAAGCACAACAATGCTTAAAATATGACAAGATAAAGACTTAAAGGTTAACCCTTTTACTAACCACTTAAGCCATCAAGATTCAAATGAGTTAATCAATATCAGCATACAGATAATTTCTCTCTATCAATATCTAATGCATGAGCATGTGAGCAAGATAAGAATGGATACAGAATTATGCAAAAACAGGAAGCATATAACAGCAATTAAACCAGCATAATCTCTCTTCTCACTCATGCAACTCTCTTGCAAAGACACAGTAAAACATGTATGCAAAATGCTTTCTAAACAGCTGTATACAATAGAATGCAATGCTATCGTTTTCTGAACAAAGCCTTGTATTTATAGCATAGAGAATAGGTGGTTACATTCGTTGTAAAACAGTTAAAACAAATTTCATTTATAACAAATAACAGACTAGTTAATCAATTAAGGCTTCTCTTTAATCGATTAACAGGGGACAGAAGGATGCAAAATTCAGTTGAAACAGAAAACACATATCCAAAAGAAAAGTAGTTGAGTTAATCGATTAAGTTACCAAGTTAATCGATTAACTGGAACATTTATGCACATGTTTCAAATGGTAAACTTCTCATACGTTATGCACAATATATATAAATTTCTCTACCAATTATATTATGCCTAATATGCACATATAACGTGTATGATAAATGCATGAACATACAATTAACTAGATGATATGTCTCATGAATATGATATGACAATTAAGATGGCTTATGAGGCTAGCACTAGGTTCACCTAACATATACTCACTTACTAAGGCACACATCCCAGACTACCAAGATTATAGACTCAAGTTACACCCTAGTCTAGATATGACCAAATGAGCATAAGGCATGTTGATTGTTGAGCCATCTTCAAGCTTTGTTAGAACCTTGTCTTCATCAAAACGTAGGCAAAGACATGCTAGTGATATCCTTGACGCTTTGCACTTTCATTATGCACTTCCTGCAGTAAAGAGCTTCATACAGCGCTATGACGATACTCAAATGAAAGCTGTTATTGTAGGTGAACTCTATCAGATACAGATTGTCCGCCCAACTTCCAGAGTCTTCCAACACACATGCTCTCAACAAGTCTTCCAAATATTGGATAGTCTGTTTAGATTGGCCATCCGTCTGTGATTGGTAAGCTGAACTCATACTGAATTTGGTACCCAAGGTTGTTTGCAAACTATTCCACAATTTTGAAGTGAAACGTGGGTCTCTATCTGAGATGATATTTGTAAGAATACCATGTAATCAAACAATCTCTTTGATGTATAACTCTACTAGCCTTTCCAAGGAATATTTCATATTGATCGGTGGAAAGTAAGTTGTCTTTGTCAAACGATCCTCTATCACCCAAACTGCATCATAACCATTTTGAGTATGAGGAAATCCGCTCACAAAATCCATATCAATGCTATCCCATTTCCAAACGAGGATATCCAAAGGTTGGAGTTCTCCTTCGGGTCGCCTATGCCCGATCTTGGCCTTCTGACATATTAAGCAGCGCGAGACATACTCTGCTGCTTCTCTCTTCATATCGGACCACCAGAACATCTTCTTCAAGTCTTGATACATTTTGGTAGCTCCAGGATGAATACTTATTTTGCTCTTATGGGATTCGTCCAAGATTTCCATTTTCAAATCAGGGTCTCTTGGCACACAGACTCGGTTCTTGCATCACAATACCCCATCAGTTCCTTCTTGAAATTCTCGGGCTCTTCCTTCAGCCAACAAGATTCTCTTCTCTTGTAGTTCTGGATCAGAACTATGCAAACCTTTCAGTTGTTCTAGAAAGTCATTTGTTACTGTAAGCATACCTAACATCAAAATCTTATATTTTAATTGCACCGCATGGCTTAAATTCCTGAATTCCTCAATCAATTCCATCTCCTTGACCATCATGGTTGACATATGCAAAGACTTTCTACTCCAGGCATCAGCCACAATATTAGCTTTCCCAGGGTGGTATTAGAGATCAAAGTCATACATAGTCTTGAGGAATTCAATCCACCGTCTCTGCCTCATGTTCAGTTCCTTTTAGTCGAACAGATACTTCTAGCTTTTGTGATCACTGATGACTTTAAATCTTACTCCATAGAGGTGATCTCTCCAGATCTTGAGAGCAAATATGATCGCAACCAACTCCAATTCGTGCGTCGGATAATTCTGCTTATGTGTCTTTAATTGTCTTGAAGCATAAGCTACCACATTTTGTTGTTGCATCAACACACAACCTAGGCCTTGTTTAGACACGTCACAGTACACGTTGTAGTTTCCCTTCGGGTCTAATAGAATCAAAACAGGTGTTGTAGTCAATCTTTTCTTCAATTCTTGAAAGTTTTCTTCACACTTCGTCGTCCAGACAAAAGCCTTGTCTTTCCTGGTTAACGTAGTCATTGGCAACACCAACTTCGAAAATCCTTCAATAAACTTCCGATACTATCCCGCTAAACCGAGGAAGCTTCTGATCTCCGTTACGGATTTTGGAGAATTCCATTCCATCAGTGTTCCTACTTTAGCAGGGTCTACAGTAATTCCTTCACTTGATATCACATGCCCAAGAAAATTCACTGATTCTAACTAAAATCCGGACTTTGACAACTTGGCATAGAGTTGGTTGTCTTTCAAAATATGCAACACTATCCCTAGAGTTTTTGCGTGTTCCTCCTAATCCTTCGAATAAATAAAGATATCATCGGTAAATATGACCACAAATGTGTTGAGGTATGGATGAAAAATCTGATTCATGTAACCATGAACACTGCAGGAGCATTGGTTACACCAAATGGCATCACGAGATATTCGTAATGACCATATCGCGTTTGAAAAGCAGTCTTCGGAATATCCTCTGACTTCACATATATTTGGTTGTATCCTGACCGAAGATCGATCTTTGAAAACAAGGTAGCTCCTCTTAGTTGATCCATCAAGTCGTCAATTCTTGGCAATGGGTACTTATTATTGAAGGTGACTTTGTTCAACTATCGGTAGTCAGTACACAGCCGCATACTACCATCGTTCTTCTTCACAAATAGCACTAGAGCACCCCATGGTGAAACACTAGGTCTGACAAACTATTTATGTAGCAAGTCTTCCAATTGCTTCTTCAACTCTGTTAACTCCAATGGTTCCATTCTGTAGGGAACTATGGAGATCGATCCAGTTCCAGGAACAAGATCGATAGCAAACTCTATCTCTCGCACTGGGGGCAAAACTAAGAATGCCATCCAGGAAAACATCGGAGAAATCCCTAACCACAGGTAAGTACTGAATCTCTTCTCCACCTTTCTACTCCAATGATGTCAGCAACATAAATACTTGAGCTCCATCCTTCAAGAGTTTCTTCATTTGGTTGGCAGTGGTGTTTTTGGTTTCATAATAGGATTCAATGAGGTTCTTAGGATCGCTAAAGACTATTGCTTTGTTAAAGAAGTTTAGAAGAACATGGTTGTTAGATAGCCAGTCCATCCCTAAGATTATATCTAATTGGGATAAGGGTAGACATATCAGGTCTACTGCAAAGGTTCGTTCATCAAAAGTTATAGGACATTCAGAGCACATAGTTGACACTATGACGAGTTCATCAGTGGGTGTGGATACAATTAGGTCATAGGGTAGGGAGACTATAAGCAATGCTATGAATCGAGTAACCCAAAAATATTCCCTCATCGGCTTTAGAATCGAATTTTCCTAAAGCCCGCTTTCCATTATTTAATATAAAACATTTGCAACCGAAAGCGTGAAGATGGGATATATTTGGTTTGCGGCCTTTTAAAAGTTCAAAAGGAGTTTTATTCAAATTAGGCCTTAAGAGTACTTGATTTATAACAGAACATGCAGTATGAACTGCATCAGCCCAGAAGTACTTGGGGGTATTATTTTCGTTAACATAACATGCAGAGCAGAGCAGATAACTGATTTATAACATAACATGCAGATTTGCTTGGCAAGATTTTTAAAATTTTTGAACGCGTCGCTTTTTGATGATAAAAACAATGTCCATGTAAATCTAGAGAAATCATCAACAATAACTAGAGCGTAGTAGCTACCACCAAAACTCATGATTTGTGATGGTCCAAACAAGTCCATATGGAGTAGCTCCAAAGGTCTTGAGGTGGATATCACATTTTTATTTTTAAAAGAGTTTTTGGTTTGTTTACACTTTTGACAAGTGTCACAAATTTCTTTAGTTTTAAAATTCAATTTTGGTAGCCCCTCAACTAGTTCGTTTGATGATAATTTATCTAGATGCTTTATATGGATATGTGCAACACGTCTATGCCATAGCCAGATGTCATCTTCTTTAGAAATAAAGCATTTTGAAAATAATGTAGTGACATCGTCCAAATTAACCATGTAAATATTATTTATACGGTGACCAACAAATTTAACGTTATTAGATAAAATATCACGAATGACACAACAATCAGAATCGAAGGATACACGATTACCTTTATCGCAGAGTTGGCTTATACTCAACAAGTTATGTTCTAGTCCTTCAACATAAAGGACATTATCAATCAGAGTTTGGGATGAGTTACCAACTGTTCCTGTGCCGAGTATCTTTCCCTTGTTGTTGTCTCCATAAGTGACGTATCCTTTTCCTTTAAGTGAGAGATCCAGGAAATTTGATCTATCACCTGTCATATGCCTCGAACACCCACTATCTAAGTACCATTTTTGTCCATGTGTTCGGAGACATACCTGCAAAATAGATTACTTACTTTTCTCAGGTACCCAATTTATGTTGGGTCCTTTTCTGTTAGTGATTAGGGAATCATCTCCCTTCTTTTTCCATACATAAACTCCGCTAGGTATACCATACTTTTTAATATAGCATGAATGATAAGTATGACCATATGTGTTACAATAAAAACAAGTAGGAGAATGCTTATGATATTTATTTTTAGCTTGAGCTACCGGTTTTCTATATGGTCGCTTATTTTTAGCAGTGCGAGTATAACCTAGACCAGTTCGATCACCAACATTTCTAGTTTGATTAAGCAAGTTATCTAATTGCTGTTTACTGTTTGTGAGACGTGTGAGTTTTTCATTTAGTTTAAAATTGTCCTCTTGCAAAGTCTCGCAAGTCTCACAGACAGGTTTTTGACATAAGTTATTAGCAGAGCAGTTACATGAGCTACAAGAATAGATGAGATCTAAAGTTTCATTTTCCAGTTTTAATTCATCTAATTCTTTTTGCAATTGGCTTATTTTTTTTTTGTTTATTAGGATTACCCTTTTTCTATCAATGTTAATTCTAGCCAATTTCTTTAATTCGTCATGCAACTCGACATAAGCATCATACAATACATCATAAGGAGGTGAATCATCCGAAGTGGATGAGGTGTCAGAATATACCTCATTATTATCCTTGCATGAGTCTGAATTTGTATCGATGTCAGATCTGGCCATCAGACACAGCTTTGCTGACTCTTCCTCACTAGAGGTGCTTGATGTCGATTCCTGCCTAGGTACATCCCAAACGATGTAAGCTTTCTTGGATTTGAAGTCCCTGGGAGTGCTCTTCTCTGAATCAACCTTCTTTAGGTAGGTTGGACACTGAAACCTCATGTGCCCTACCTTTCCACACTCATGGCAAGTGAAGCGATCCTTGTTATTCTTGCCTTTACTGGTTGACTCTTTCGCTTCCTTCTTTTGAAACTTCTTGAGTCCTCCTTTTCTTTTAATGAATTTGCTAAATTTTCGGACTAGGAGACCCATAGTTTCATCATCTAGATCGGAATCAGATTCATCATCAATTTTCTCTTCTTTTTCTTTGGAGGTCGTGGCCTTCAATGTGATGCTCTTCTTCTTCCGGTCTGATTCTTCGTTCATAGTCAAGCGACCCAGCTCCATTTCGTGCTCTTGAAGCTTTCCAAATAGAGTGGCTAGAGGCATAGAGTCCAAGTCTTTAGACTCAACAATTGCAGTTACCTTTGGTTGCCATTTCCTGTCAAGACAACGCAGAACTTTATTAGTTAGTTCACCTCTAGCAAATGATTAATCGAGAGCAACTAAATGATTAACAATATGAGTAAATCTCTTTTGCATATCACATATTCATTCGCTTGGTAACATACAAAATAACTCATATTCGTGGGTCAGCGCATTCAATCTTGCGCGCTTGACTTCGCTAGTGCCTTCGTGAGTCACTTGTAAAGTGTCCCACATTTCTTTCGCATTATGGCACTGCGAGACCCTAAAGAATTCATCATATGATAGGGCCGATGTGATGATGTTTTTGGCGCGCAGGTTATGCTGGACCTTTTTGCGCTCATCATCGGTCCATAAACTTTTCGGTTTATCTTTAGGTTGATCGTCCACAAGATGTTGTGGAACGTAAGGGCCGTTGACTACGGATTCCCAAATATCCGAGTCTATGGCTTCAATAAAAATTTGCATGCGCACTTTCCAGTAGGCATACCCTTCACCACTGAATATTGGTGGTCGATTAATGGATGACCCATCACCACCAAATGGATTTGAAGAACCCATTCCTTTTCCCTTTAGGATCACGAATACGCGGTTGAGCTAGCACTTCGTACTAGCTCTGATACCACTTGTTAGGTATCAGTGGTTACAATACACCTAGAAGGGGGGGTTGAATAGGTGTCGCGGTTAGAATTACCGCTTTTCGCAAATCAACACTTAATGCTGAATCAACACTACTTAATCGATTAAGGAAAGAAAGATAATCGATTATATGCACAATCTTAATCGATTAACACAAAGAACAGTTTTAAACAGAAACAGTTTTAATCGATTAACAGAAACAGGATAATCGATTAACACAGCAATATTAATCGATTAAACAGAACCAGTAAGCAATTACAGAAACGATTAAATGCGAAACAGATAACCGATAACAGAACGAATACAGAGCTTACAAATTTGTATATCAGAATAGCTTGCAATACAACAAAAGAACAGAATGTATTAGTTGAATCAAATATACAAATTAAATCGATTGAAAACAGTAAAGAGAGAGAGAGAAACAAATCCTGCAAATCGAATTTTTATCCTGGTTCGTTTGCTGTCCACTGCAAACTACATCCAGGCCTCCCGGCTGACTTGGGAGATTTCCTTCACTATAATCGAATCAATGTAATTTACAAACACATTATCCAATTACAACACTTAGCAAATGACAAGAAATCAAAGAAACTATCCAATGGTTTGACTCCCTTCCTACCGATAAAGAAAACGTTTCTTTCGGCGTAGCCCCAGCCAAAGAATCTCTCGTTCTTTCCTTTTCTTACACTCTAAGCTATGAAGAAACACACAATCTCTACTGGTGATACGACACCAAGAGATTCCCTTTCACAACAATTACACAAGAATTACAAGAGTAATATTAAGCTATACCTAAGCTCAAATACAACATGAAGGCTTTACTCTAATGCACATTTAACACAAACACATGTGAAATGACAAGTATTAGTTATGAAAACAGAAGTTACAGAATCATAAAATTCATGAAAAAACGCATCAAAATATGCATGAACATGTGAGGGAAAACATGAGAGATTATAACATGAAATGCACTCAATCCTAAAGCAAGGAATCTCTCATTTCTAAACTCACTAATGCAATTAACAAATAGATGCAGCAATTAACACGTAGAATGCTCTAACTCTCTAATAAATGCAACATGCAACTTATGAGATTAATTCTGAAAACGCAGTTTATAAAGAATCAGTCCAGAACCCCAGATAATCGATTAAATACCTTCTTAATCGATTAACGGGACTAAAAATCATAACTGATTCTGTTTTTCAGTTTTTCAGTTTCAACAACTTAAAAATCAGTTAGGTTAATCGATTAACGTAAACCTTTAATCGATTAACTGCATTACAAAAACGTGTTCCAGTGGCAACCACTTTACACAGCAGTTGGGTTAATCGATTAAAGGTATGGTTAATCGATTAACACTAAATATGTATTAGGTGCCCTAAGCCTTGACTCAACTTAAACTAGATTCTAGTCTAAGCCTAGTACCAATTAAATACTGAGGCACGTTGATTTGTTGATGATCTTCGAGCTCTTTTAGGCACAAGTTGTCCTCATCAAAACCATGACATATTAGGAGAGCTTTCCAAAGTGTTCCTCTTGACATGCACACTTTCAATGACACTTTTCAGCGCCGTATTCCTTGCCTTCACGCTTTCCTCATAAAGCTGATACCGGTTAACCAGAGTTGCAAAATCCGGTATCTGTTGATGTACAAACATCACCTTCAGATCTAGTCTAAGTCCATCCTCAAAATTGGCACATTTGGACCTTTCGTTCCTCACTTGATTGTAATGTGAGGCATACCTCACCAAATCTTCAAATTTGGCAGCATACTACCCAACTGTCATGCTTCCTTGCTGTAGATGCAGGAACTCCATCTCTTTCTTGGTCCTCATATCCACAGGAAAGTACTTCTACGGAAATCTATCTTCGAAAGTTGTCCAATTGACAACTTGTTGTTCATGCTCCATCTGACGTCTGGCAAATTCCCACCAGTTCTCAGCTTCCTTAGTCAGAATATAGGTCGCAAAGGTGACCTTCTTCTCCTTAGTGCACATAAGCACCCAAAAGATCCTTTCCAACTCCTGGATTTAATCATTTACAGCATTTGGTGCAAAACCTCCTTCAAACTTTGGTGGTAGACGACGACAGAATTCGTCCAAGCCCCTATACTGAGTTGGTCCTTGGTTGGGTTGGGATTATTGTTGATTCAACTGATACAAATTTACGTTCACATTCTAAATCGTTGCAGTCATTGCAGCCATGAAGTCCAGGTTAGCAGCTCCACGTCCAGCCATCTTAAATCTATGAACATTAGACGTGTATGAGATACTTCTCCTACTTTAATTATCTATGGGTCGTATTCTCAACTGAATAATTCAATCAAACGATTAAGCACACCAAGCCACACAAGAAAGCATGTGATCCCATGCCCAAGGCCGAATAGAAAAGAACTGCTTTAATACCATGTTGTAACGCCCCGAAAATTACTCCAACAACATTGCCCCAAAATGGGTAAAAAAATTGTATAATATAATATGAACTTATTTTCCTTATATTCGATTCATTTTCGGGACATCGCGTTAAGTAACTAAATTGCAGAAAACACAACAAACGTTACCTAATGGTAATCAAAAGCCACTTAACATCTCGTGGAATAATTCTCTATTGAAAATAACAGAAAATGTTTGTACGAAAAACAAAGCGGAATCAAATCTTGTCTAAAGTGAAAATATACAAAGCAGACCGATTTATTCAACACATTAAAATGTACCCTACACAAATTCTCTGTTCAAAAGCAAAACAAAAATGGAAATGACTACTAGTGACTAGCTCCAATGTTAGTGGGTGCGCTAGGAAACTCGTTGGGGTCCTCCTCTGTCTTAGAATCGGAGGAAAGGTCTACCACCTCAATGGAGTCTTGTATACAGACTAAATCCACACAGTCCACCTCTTCGGCTTCCAGCTCCTCCTCTTCAGCCTCCATCTCCTCTTCCGGGTCATTGGACGAACCCTGCAACCTAGTTCCCGCTCCTGCATCTGCCTGAAGATCGGGCTCGTCCGTCGAGCATCTCTCCTCTATGGTGGGGAATTGAGCACGTCATCCCAACTTCATCTCCATGTAGATGGCCCTGCAATAGTGTGTCCGTGAGGAATCATAGACTGGATAGATAGTGCAACAGGTGCTAGTCTCGGAGCAGGTAAAGTGAAAGAAGCCTCCAAGTCCACATGATGTGAGGGGAAGCGCATCGTAGAGCCATCACAAACCATCTCCATCTCTAAGGCACAAGGGCCTGTGTAGGTGTATCAGTGTCCGTCATTGTTCGATGTCCCCTCCTACAACATCAAGAATCGGTAGCTCTGAATCCTCGCGGTATGGTTCATTTGAACGAGAACACCAACCAAAGACAAGCAAAAAGAAAAGGGAATAAGACATCTAATGAATATTATTCATTGGCGGCATGGAATTACACATAATATCACATTCAGATAGACACCAATATTATACACAATATATTTCGTATACATAAATGCAAATGATGAATGATATTATATCTCAAACTATGAGAATCAATATCCATGAGCTCAATGTATGAATGTTATGTTTATTTTGAGTCATCCTTACACCAATGTCCTCCCAATAAACTATTCGGAAATAACCGAGAGTACAGGTCTTATAACAAGCCGATTTGAATGCACCAAAAATATTCCTCACAAGGATATATGATCATGTGTAACTTGTATTATCATGTGTAGCGTATATACTCTCAAATCTTCCCATGTATAACTCTTTGAATATCAATAGAAGAAAGTTCATTCATCTCCTTACCATACCTATGTGCATGCATGTTTACTTAGATAAATCTCAAGTTATGTAAATATGACGTTCGAACATCATGATCAAAAAAATTTTATGATAATATTTTTCACTAGTAGTTCCAGATAATAAAATTCATTAAAACTTAAACCCAATGCATATGTCAATGGAGAAATGAATTGTTATGTCTAGTAGCAGCAGTGTGAGGAAATACTCCATATAGATTTGTTGACTATTGCTCTCACATAATTAACTTATCATTATTGTTATTATTAATTATTTGGGTGTTGAACTGTGTTTATGATTGGAAAATAGTTGTTGGTTCAGATTTTCTATGAGTCGTTTGAGGAGGATTTTGAAGGGCATCGGATTGTATCCGACAAGGATGACTACAAAGGTATATATATTCTAACTCTTTTTCTATGAGCTAATCAAACCAATGTTTTCATTATTATTAGACTTTATCCAAATGAATGAAAATAAAACTAATTTTGGAAAGTATAACACTACGAAAGGAAAGATTATGCTGACCATTTTAAGGATTTTTTGACGATTAATAATCTATTAATGAAGAGAGAGAAATGTATGGATTGACAACATATCCACCACTCATATTTTAGTTTCATTGATTTTTCAAAAAAAAAAATAGAAATGAATGGTGAATAATATATTAAATACAATGTATAAATATGAAACTCATTAATGAATGTTGCTGGCATTAATATACACAAAAACTAAAGTTTTGCCTACACAATATTAGTAATCAAATCCTTTAGTAATGAAAGTTAAATTTATCTTAATCAAACCTTCTTAATGGGGGTCCACTATGTTTAACATTTGACTTCTCTGCTCCATTAGTATAGTTGCATTTCACAAAGGTGTGATTTCATGAAATGTTTCTCAAAAGTTTTATATCCCCAACCCAAGAATCATTCACAATATAGTATATGCATCATAGTGGTTAGGGATGTCAACGGGTCTAGATGAGTCCGAATAGTATATTATTCGGATTAGCTTTATTGTTTGGGCTCAGATTCACCCCAAACCTATGTTGATACCCATTGGGTATACTACCTATGAGTCCTTGGGTATCCATTTAATCTGCTAGTATCTACAAATTCAAAAATATTAAAAATAATTGTGAAAAATTTATGTAATTGTGTTTTTATTTTCTGAAATCTTATATATTATTTAGACAATTAACAAGAGAAAAAATTATAAAATATAATTTAAAGTTTTAAAGAGAATTTAAATTGATTATTAAACATAACTTATGTTTTCAAACAAACATAAAAAATAAAGTCACTACTTCAACATTATGATATAAAATTGATTTAAAAAGAACTAATTAATCAACATAACATTATATTATGCATATAAATTAACAACATAATATTACATTACATCCTTAACAATATAACATCATTGTTTTATAACATAACAATCACATTTACGAATTAATATGATATTACAATTATGGATTAACAATATAAAATTAAAATTATATTTAACATGATATTACAATTATATTGCTATATATATAGATTTAGGAAGGAACAGTGAGTCTGGGTACCATAGGTCTCAAAATCTCAAATCTTAATTACTTGCGGATTCAAAAATACGGACCCAAACTCCACCTATTGCGGTTAATATCTCATGATACCCACATATTCGGGTACCCATTACCATCCCTGGTAGTGGTCCATCCACATAGTAGAACAATGGATAATCTCATAAATTGCTAATTTGCTAGTACTTAGATAATAATGAAATGCATAAAAGTTTTTTTCACATGGGAAATGTTAATGAGTGGGCATTTGTTAACGAATTCGAAATAGAAAAATGTGCATTAGGAAAGTTTAAGTGTTTTACTTTCCAATATATATTTGCTATGTGCATATATCTTTCCAAGCATGCTTCATTTCTTCCTTAATACTTGTAAGTATTTTAAATTGTGGTTGGAGTCACGATTATAGTTGTGGTTGTCTTTACTGCGATTGAGGTCATTGCGATGCGGATTGTGAATTATTTTGTGAGTAGAAAAATATTTTTGATACCGTTATGCTCTGATGTGACCCAATATGATTGTGTTGCAATCTGATGTAGTCCAAATACAGTTTGATGCAGTTGTATTGTGACTCGTTGCGTTTGTGTCATTGTGATTCGGTGTCACACCACAATTGCGGTGTGATGTGGGTGCAGTGATCACTACAACCGTAATATTGTGGTCACATCACATGATGTGGTCCATAAATTGAAACACTTGTGAAATAGATAGATATTTTGTTCTCATTTATTATTCGGCTTCTAGGTGTCTGGAAGCATGCTAAGAGGATCCTCAACAGTGCAACTCATTTTCTGTTCTTAAATGAGTCTCACAACATATTTTATAATTTTTTACATTTTCTACCTTTAAATGACTTTTCTATTTTTCACTACAATGGTGCAACTCACCATTTGTCCTTAAATGGCCCCACCATTTATCTACTTTCTACGACGTCCACTTAATCAAGTGTTGTTAAATTGTTGAAATTACACATTTAACAACACTCCCTTGAATGAGCGCTATTAAATGTCAACTTTATACTTTTAACTACGCTCATTCAAACGGGTGATATTAAATATCTACTTTTTACTTTTAAAGCGCTCACTTAAACGAACGTTGTTAAATATTTATTTTCTACCTTTAATTGCACTTACTCAAATGAGCACTGTTAAATATTTATTTTCTACCTTTAAGGGCTTTGTGAAAATAAGAATCATGCTCTAATTAGAGAACGGTTCTCTATTTACGGACAAGAACATATCACTCCCAACTTTACCAAAATTTACGGACATTCCTTATTTTGTTAAGGACTACCGCTAGAGATGCTCTAAGTGTGAAGGGCGTGATAATTATGGACTTCTAGTAAGTGAAAAAGCAAGGAAATATATTATAGTCAAAGAACATGACAAACATGTTAGTCTTAAGCTCTGAAGCACGGATTCATCAAACACCCTCACGCGTCGGTGTCCGACACGTATCCGACTCGGATACGCTCGAATTCACGAAGGATACGTATCCATAGAGTATCCAAAAATTAAAAAATAAAATAAAATAAATAAATATCGAGACACATATCAGATTCGTTTTCAATAAAATATAAGATATATGAATTCGTTTTTAATAAAATATAGGATATATAGATTCATTTTTAATAAAATAGGATAAAATAGATTCGTTTTCAATAAAATATAATAACGTAGATTTGTTTTCAATAAAATAGGATAAAACAGATTCGTTTTGGAGGGTAATGATTTTCAATCCATTATATTTTTTACTTTGGATATTTTGATTTACACTTATAATTTTATCATATTTTATGTGTTTTTTATTATTTTATACGTGTATCCTTGAACGTATCGTATCCTGTATTTATAAAAAAAAAGTGTGTCAACGTATCAGATACGTATCGTATTCGACACATGTATCCGTATCTGTGCTTCAACAGTCTTAATCGATTAACACAAAAAACAGTTTTAAACAGAAACTATTTTAATCGATTAATAGAAACAGTATAATCGATTAACACAGGAATATTAATCGATTAAACAGAACCAGTAAGCAATTACAGAAACGATTAAATGCGAAACAAATAACCGATAACAGAACGAATACAGAGCTTACAAATTTGTATATCAGAATAGCTTGCAATACAACAAAAGAACAGAATGTATTAGTTGAATCAAATATACAAATTAAATCGATTGAAAACAGTAAAGAGAGAGAGAGAAACAAATCCTGCAACTCGAATTTTTATCCTGGTTCGTTTGCTGTCCACTGCAAACTACATCCAGGCCTCCCGGCTGACTTGGGAGATTTCCTTCACTATAATCGAATCAATGTAATTTACAAACACATTATCCAATTACAACACTTAGCAAATGACAAGAAATCAAAGAAACTATCCAATGGTTTGACTCCCTTCCTACCGATAAAGAAAACGTTTCTTTCGGCGTAGCCCCAGCCAAAGAATCTCTCGTTCTTTCCTTTTCTTACACTCTAAGCTATGAAGAAACACACAATCTCTACTGGTGATACGACACCAAGAGATTCCCTTTCACAACAATTATACAAGAATTACAAGAGTAATATTAAGCTATACCTAAGCTCAAATACAACATGAAGGCTTTACTCTAATGCACATTTAACACAAACACATGTGAAATGACAAGTATTAGTTATGAAAACAGAAGTTACAGAATCATAAAATTCATGAAAAAACGCATCAAAATATGCATGAACATGTGAGGGAAAACGTGAGAGATTATAACATGAAATGCACTCAATCCTAAAGCAAGGAATCTCTCATTTCTAAACTCACTAATGCAATTAACAAATAGATGCAGCAATTAACACGTAGAATGCTCTAACTCTCTAATAAATGCAACATGCAACTTATGAGATTAATTCTGAAAACGCAGTTTATAAAGAATCAGTCCAGAACCCCAGATAATCGATTAAATACCTTCTTAATCGATTAACGGGACTAAAAATCATAACTGATTCTGTTTTTCAGTTTTTCAGTTTCAACAACTTAAAAATCAGTTAGGTTAATCGATTAACGTAAACCTTTAATCGATTAACTGCATTACAAAAACGTGTTCCAGTGGCAACCACTTTACACAGCAGTTGGGTTAATCGATTAAAGGTATGGTTAATCGATTAACACTAAATAAAATATGTATTTTCAAATAGAAAACATCAAATATGTTATGCACTTAGATAATACATGTTTGACACTTAGTTTTATGCCTAGAATGCATATATACATGTATTTATGTAATGCATGAACATATTATCAAATGAACATATCTCATGGATGAAATGATTTAAAGATAAATGCATATGAGACATGTTTTAGGTGCCCTAAGCCTTCGACTCAACTTAAACTAGAAACTAGTCTAAGCCTAGTACCAAATAAAAGACTTAAGCACGTTGGATTGTTGGTTATCTTCAAGCACTTTTAGGCACACGTTGTCCTCATCAAAACCATGACGTTCAAGGAGAGCTTTCCAAAGTGTTCCTCTTGACATGCACACTTTCAATCTCCCCCTTTTTGATGATGACAAACTCTACATCAAGTTCATCAATTTTAAAGTAACAATTGCTTGATGAATAAGCTTGAAGATTGTGTTGGCAAGGTTGATGGAATGCGCACATTTATCGGAAGCTGTTATAACGATCAACCTGCACAATTGAGAAGCAACAAAACAACCTTTCTCCCCCTTTTGACATTATCAAAAAGATAACCCAGGTCAAAAAAGCTAGGAAGAGATATTAGTTAATCATAAAACAATGTTAATGAATTAATTTGGGTTTTAACAAATTAACCTGTTTCATTTATGGGTAAATTGAACAAATGCGCTTTATTGGACAAAAAATAGCTAATAAGAAGTGAGAATGGCATGCAAGATTTAATCAAATATTAAGCATTGTAAGCATTATTAAATCTCAAATGATCAAGATCCATTCACTAAGGCAAATAAGCTATTTTGACATAATTAAAGCAAAAACACAAAAAAAAAAACATTTGCATAGCATAAAGAGTAAAGAAAGTCATGAAATAGTACAGGCCATAAAGTCAAATAAAAGACAAATAGCAAAATACGAATCAGTTCTGAAAGCAACAACGATAACTAAATCCAGAAGGTGCCACAAGATAAAAATAAACCTAAGGATAGGATAACCTAGGTCTAAGGTCAGCTAAACTAAGGTTGAGGCGGAGGATAGACAGGCTGATCATCAGGCACAGCAGTGTTCTGATTTCCCTGGATAAGCATAGACAGCTTCTGAAATTCTGAGCAGAACATGGCATTCTGAGCCTCAGCGGTAGACTGAATCATAGTCCTCAGCTCCTGAATTTTGTTATCGGTGTAGGCATTCTGACGTTCCTCGTATTGCTCCATACCTGCAAAATAAGAGTCCTTCAGCCCTTGGAAGTGCAGATCCATGCGGTTGTTAAGTCGTTGTTCCATGGCTTCCATCTGAGCTAAACCAAACACAGAGCTCTGAGGTGCTGTTCCAGACGACTCCCCCTGATTAGTTGCATTCTGATTACCCAAATCCTCCTGATGCTCATTATCCGACAAGTCCAGATCAAAGGTGGTATAGTCCTCCTGATACTGCCATGTAGTACCATACTTGTAAATTCCCATCTTATGAATGAGACTCTCACCCACCAAGTGATCTTTATCAGTGTACTCAGTAATGATGGTATCAGAAATGTCAATGCGCAAATAATCAACAATGCGGGATATGAAAATGCTATACGGGAGCAGCTTGGACTGAGACAATGAAACGCTGTTCATGATTTTTAGAATTTCCTCAGGCCAATTGATCATCACGTTATTCTTTACAGCATACATGAAACGCAAATCATTCACAGTAGGCTGTGCATGATTAGTGTTCCGCTGCACTAATATGTAAGCAATAACATAATGCAATAACCTGTTCTCAACAGAAAGTGACCCTGCCTTGGTCAGTTGACCCTGAATATACAGATGAGGGCCCCGAAGGAATGACTTGTACACATCAACGGGATCAAAATTGTCCTTGACCCAAGAACAGTCCCCTATTCCAAAACCAGACGACGATAAACCTCCAACATTCAGAAATAAATCCTCACTCATCTCAAACAAATTACCGGAAATCATGGACCAATATTTGCCATCCTTGTATCTAAAATTAGCGTAAAATTCCCTAACTAGAGCAGGGTATACGCGTCCCTTCAATTCCAAAAACTGAACGGCTCCTTGAGCCTCCATGTCATGCGGAAAACTAAAGTTTTGTTCTGCTAACCAGGTTAAGTCGGCATACCTGATGTATGTAGGCTTGCGGCCTTGAAATTTTGCCAACCGGGTCTCTTGCAAAATGAGGGAATAATAGGGGTCACCGCGGTCCCGAGTGGAGGGTGAGCCGGTTTCCCTTCTTCGAATGCGCGTTGCTGTAGTCTTGACCCTCTTTGGACGACTCTGCTCCATTGAAGATGTTGAACCCGAAACTGAGATTGATGAACAGAGGGGGGGCAAAGCCTAACCTAGGGTTTGGATTGGATGATTCGGAATTGGGTGGATTTTGGATGAAATAGAGCGATTTCGGAAGGTTTGAGAGGTTTAGGATGAGGTTTACTTAATCCTATTGCACCTGGATTAGGATTGTTACTGTTTCAGAAACTCAAAGCACAGAGAGGTTGCGAGAATGCCGAAAAGAGTGCAGAACCGAGACACTGTTTGCCTTTAACGTACTGGTTTTAATCGATTAACGGGATGGTTTAATCGATTAAAATAGTGCAAAATTTGAATTTTTCAAAAAAATTGCCCAGGTAATCGATTAACGGGCTGTTTAATCGATTATATTTTAAAAAATTTGAATTTTCCAGAAAAGAAGAAGCTGCTTTATCTGCAATCCTAGAAAGAATGTGAGTTCTCCCATCATAGACATTTCGAACTCCCCCTGCATCATCTCAGAAAATTCTCTACACAAGATATCATTAGTAGATCCAAATATTATGTCATCTACATAGATTTGTACAAGCAGAACATGATTTTCTGATTTTCTAATAAAAAGCGTTGTGTCAACCAAGCCTCTCTCGAACCCTTTTTCTAAAAGAAAGGTACTAAGTCTGTCATACCAAGCTCTAGGAGCTTGTTTGAGACCATATAGTGCCTTTTTAAGTTTGTAAACATGGTTCGGATATTTAAAATTTTCAAAACCAGGCGGTTGGTCAACATAAACTTCTTCTTGAATGTATCCATTCAGGAAGGCGCTTTTTACATCCATTTGAAAGAGTTTGAAGTTCATTAAAGATGCAAAGGAAAGAAGCATTCTGATGGCCTCTAGTCTGGCTACAGGAGCGTAGGTTTCGTCATAATCGATACCCTCCTCCTGGTTGTAGCCTTTGGCCACCAAACGTGCTTTATTTCGAATTATTAAGCCAGATTCATCAAGTTTATTTCTGAAGACCCATCGAGTACCAATTACGGGATGATCATTAGGTTTGGGGACCAAGTCCCACACATTATAACGCTCAAACTGGTTTAGCTCTTCTTGCATAGCTATACCCCAGTGTACATCCTCAATGGCCTCATCAACGGTCTTAGGCTCAATTTGCGATACAAAAGCTACAAAATTACAGAAATTTCGTAAGGAACTACGGGTTACCACTCCCGTAGATATGTCACCTATAACTTTATCAATTGGGTGAGCTTTCTTTGTTTTCCACACGGTAGGCATGTCTGAGTGCTCTTGAGGTTCGATTTGACCTTCATCATTGGCTCCTTTTTCATTATCCATGTCCTTGGAGTATGCTTCTTCCAAAGCACCTGCAACATCATCAGAAACGACCTTTCTCTTCTCTTTTGGAGAAGATTCGTCAAACTGTACATGGATAGACTCTTCAACTTGCATTAAATATTTGTTAAAGACTCTGAACGCTTTGCTATGAATCGAGTATCCCAAAAATATTCCCTCATCGGCTTTAGAGTCGAATTTCCCTAAGGCCCGCTTTCCATTATTTAATATAAAACATTTGCAACCGAAAGCGTGAAGATGGGATATATTTGGTTTGCGGCCTTTTAAAAGTTCATAAGGAGTTTTGTTCAAGTTTGGCCTTAAGAGTACTCGATTTATAACATAGCATGCAGTATGAACTGCATCAGCCCAGAAGTACTTGGGGGTATTACTTTCGTTAAGCATGGTTCTCGCTAATTCTTCTAAAACACGATTTTTCCTCTCTACAACTCCATTTTGTTGTGGAGTGCGAGGAGCAGAGAACTGATGCAAAATGCCATGCTTATCACAGAATTTGTCGAACTGAAAGTTCTCAAATTCTCCCCCGTGATCACTTCGTATATATATTATTTTTAGGTTAAGTTGGTTTTGGATTTGCTTGGCAAGATTTTTAAAATTTTTGAACGCGTCGCTTTTTGATGATAAAAACAATGTCCATGTAAATCTAGAGAAATCATCAACAATAACTAGAGCGTAGTAACTACCACCAAAACTCATGATTTGTGATGGTCCAAACAAGTCCATATGGAGTAGCTCCAAAGGTCTTGAGGTGGATATCACATTTTTATTTTTAAAAGAGTTTTTGGTTTGTTTACACTTTTGACAAGTGTCACAAATTTCTTTAGTTTTAAAATTCAATTTTGGTAGCCCCTCAACTAGTTCGTTTGATGATAATTTATCTAGATGCTTTATATGGATATGTGCAACACGTCTATGCCATAGCCAGATGTCATCTTCTTTAGAAATAAGGCATTTTGAAAATAATGTAGTGACATCGTCCAAATTAACCATGTAAATATTATTTATACGGTGACCAACAAATTTAACGTTATTAGATAAAATATCACGAATGACACAACAATCAGAATCGAAGGATACACGATTACCTTTATCGCAGAGTTGGCTTATACTCAACAAGTTATGTTCTAGTCCTTCAACATAAAGGACATTATCAATCAGAGTTTGGGATGAGTTACCAACTGTTCCTGTGCCGAGTATCTTTCCCTTGTTGTTGTCTCCATAAGTGACGTATCCTTTTCCTTTAAGTGAGAGATCCAGGAAATTTGATCTATCACCTGTCATATGCCTCGAACACCCACTATCTAAGTACCATTTTTGTCCATGTGTTCGGAGACATACCTGCAAAATAGATTACTTACTTTTCTCAGGTACCCAATTGGTGTTGGGTCCTTTTCTGTTAGTGATTAGGGAATTATCTCCCTTCTTTTTCCATACATAAACTCCGCTAGGTATACCATACTTTTTGATATAGCATGAATGATAAGTATGACCATATGTGTTACAATAAAAACAAGTAGGAGAATGCTTATGATATTTGTTTTTAGCTTGAGCTACCGGTTTTCTATATGGTCGCTTCTTTTTAGCAGTGCGAGTATAACCTAGACCAGTTCGATCACCAACATTTCTAGTTTGATTAAGCAGGTTATCTAATTGCAGTTTACTGTTTGTGAGACGTGTGAGTTTTTCATTTAGTTTAAAATTGTCCTCTTGCAAAGTCTCGCAAGTCTCACAGACAGGTTTTTGACATAAGTTACTAGCAGAGCAGTTACATGAACTACAAGAATAGATGAGATCTAAAGTTTCATTTTCCAGTTTTAATTCATCTAATTCTTTTTGTAATTGGCTTATTTTTTGTTCGTTTATCAGGATTATTCTTTTCCTATCAATGTTAATTCTAGCCAATTTCTTTAATTCATCATGCAACTCGACATAAGCATCATACAATACATCATAAGGAGGTGAATCATTCGAAGTGGATGAGGTGTCAGAATATACCTCATCATTGCCCTTGCATGAGTCTGAATTTGTATTGATGTCAGATCTGGCCATCAGACACAGCTTTGCTGACTCCTCCTCACTATAGGTGCTCGATGTCGATTCCTCCTCAGGTACATCCCAAACGATGTAAGCTTTCTTGGATTTGAAGTCCCTGGGAGTGCTCTTCTCTGAATCAACCTTCTTTAGGTAGGTTGGACACTGAAACCTCATGTGCCCTACCTTTCCACACTCATGGCAAGTGAAGCGATCCTTGTTATTCTTGCCTTTACTGGTTGACTCTTTCGCTTCCTTCTTTTGAAACTTTTTGAGTCCTCCTTTTCTTTTAATGAATTTGCTAAATTTTCGGACTAGGAGACCCATAGTTTCATCATCTAGATCGGAATCAGATTCATCATCAATTTTCTCTTCTTTGTCTTTGGAGGTCGTGGCCTTCAAAGTGATGCTCTTCTTCTTCCGGTCTGATTCTTCATTCATGGTCAAGCGACCCAACTCCATTTCATGCTCTTGAAGTTTTCCAAATAAAGTAGCTAAAGGCATAGAATCTAAATCTTTAGACTCAACAATTGCAGTCACCTTTGGTTGCCATCTCCTGTCAAGACAACGCAAAACTTTATTAGTTAGTTCACCTCTAGCAAATGATTTATCGAGAGCAACTAAATGGTTGACAATATGAGTGAATCGCTTTTGCATATCACATATTGATTCGCTTGGTAACATGCGAAACAACTCATATTCGTGGGTCAGCGCGTTCAGTCTTGCGCGCTTGACTTCGCTAGTGCCTTCGTGAGTCACTTGTAAAGTGTCCCACATTTCTTTCGCATTATGGCACTGCGAGACCCTAAAGAATTCATCATATGATAGGGCCGATGTGATGATGTTTTTGGCGCGCAGGTTATGCTGGACCTTTTTGCGCTCATCATCGGTCCATAAACTTTTCGGTTTATCTTTAGGTTGATCGTCCACAAGATGTTGTGGAACGTAAGGGCCGTTGACTACGGATTCCCAAATATCCGAGTCTATGGCCTCAATAAAAATTTGCATGCGCACTTTCCAGTAGGCATACCCTTCACCACTGAATATTGGTGGTCGATTAATGGATGACCCATCACCACCAAATGGATTTGAAGAACCCATTCCTTTTCCCTTTAGGATCACGAATACGCGGTTGAGCTAGCACTTCGTACTAGCTCTGATACCACTTGTTAGGTATCAGTGGTTACAATACACCTAGAAGGGGGGGGTTGAATAGGTGTCGCGGTTAGAATTACCGCTTTTCGCAAATCAACACTTAATGCTGAATCAACCCTATTTAATCGATTAAGGAGAAAAGGATAATCGATTATAAGCACAGTCTTAATCGATTAACACAAAAAACAGTTTTAAACAGAAACTATTTTAATCGATTAATAGAAACAGTATAATCGATTAACACAGGAATATTAATCGATTAAACAGAACCAGTAAGCAATTACAGAAACGATTAAATGCGAAACAAATAACCGATAACAGAACGAATACAGAGCTTACAAATTTGTATATCAGAATAGCTTGCAATACAACAAAAGAACAGAATGTATTAGTTGAATCAAATATACAAATTAAATCGATTGAAAAACAGTAAAGAGAGAGAGAGAAACAAATCCTGCAACTCGAATTTTTATCCTGGTTCGTTTGCTGTCCACTGCAAACTACATCCAGGCCTCCCGGCTGACTTGGGAGATTTCCTTCACTATAATCGAATCAATGTAATTTACAAACACATTATCCAATTACAACACTTAGCAAATGACAAGAAATCAAAGAAACTATCCAATGGTTTGACTCCCTTCCTACCGATAAAGAAAACGTTTCTTTCGGCGTAGCCCCAGCCAAAGAATCTCTCGTTCTTTCCTTTTCTTACACTCTAAGCTATGAAGAAACACACAATCTCTACTGGTGATACGACACCAAGAGATTCCCTTTCACAACAATTACACAAGAATTACAAGAGTAATATTAAGCTATACCTAAGCTCAAATACAACATGAAGGCTTTACTCTAATGCACATTTAACACAAACACATGTGAAATGACAAGTATTAGTTATGAAAACAGAAGTTACAGAATTATAAAATTCATGAAAAACGCATCAAAAATATGCATGAACATGTGAGGGAAAACATGAGAGATTATAACATGAAATGCACTCAATCCTAAAGCAAGGAATCTCTCATTTCTAAACTCACTAATGCAATTAACAAATAGATGCAGCAATTAACACGTAGAATGCTCTAACTCTCTAATAAATGCAACATGCAACTTATGAGATTAATTCTGAAAACGCAGTTTATAAAGAATCAGTCCAGAACCCCAGATAATCGATTAAATACCTTCTTAATCGATTAACGGGACTAAAAATCATAACTGATTCTGTTTTTCAGTTTTTCAGATTTAACACTTTAAAATCAGTTAGGTTAATCGATTAACGGGAACCTTTAATCGATTAACTGCATTACAAAAACGTGTTCCAGTGGCAACCACTTTACACAGCAGTTGGGTTAATCGATTAAAGGTATGGTTAATCGATTAACACTAAATAAAATGTGTATTTTCAAATAGAAAACATCGAATATGTTATGCACTTAGATAATACATGTTTGACACTTAGTTTTATGCCTAGAATGCATATATACATGTATTTATGTAATGCATGAACATATTATGAAATGACATATCTCATGGATGAAATGATTTAAAAGATAAATGCATGTGAGACATGTATTAGGTGCCCTAAGCCTTCGACTCAACTTAAACTAGAATCTAGTCTAAGCCTAGTACCAAATAAAAGACTTAAGCACGTTGAATTGTTGGTTATCTTCAAGCACTTTTAGGCACACGTTGTCCTCATCAAAACCATGACGTTCAAGGAGAGCTTTCCAAAGTGTTCCTCTTGACATGCATACTTTCACATAGGTCTTAAGGATGGAACTGTTGTTTTTCAGTTTGAGACCCGCCTTCAGAATGGCCTCAAATGTGGTTGCACATATCTTAAGTATCTTCGACCGCAAGAGGTTGGATGGAAACCGAAGGAGTTTGACAATGAAGCTCCATATTCGATCATGTTTGGTCTCCCAAGAGTGGGGAATATGTTGAACACAAACCCAAATCATTTATAACAAAATTTTTGTATATATCTATACCAACCCAATAGGATTTTTCCTAGTAATAAATAACACACCTCTTTTAATTTCTCATTAGTTGTCATAATAATACATTTAGGAATTTAGCAAAACATCATTGAACTGGAATGAGACTCCTCTCCTGTAATGGAGAGGCCAGTGATACCAAAAACCAAAGAAAATGTTATATACTTTTACATTTATACCCTTATGTTTATTATGATAAGACAAATTTACCCTTCAAACTAAAGGGAAAAATTACACTTACCTCTCCATTAATGGAGAGGAGCCTAACCCATTGAATTGATATATATAGATAAAGAAATTTGGCATAGAAGATCTGGATTCATCTAACACCATCTAAAGTCTCCACCATTTGTTCCATTGGACACACTATCTCATGTCTACACCGCTATTTTGAAGTCAGGTAACGGATTGCAAATTTAGATTGACGGAGAGGAGAAAACAAAGGCAAATTTCTTATCTTCTGATGACTTTCAGCCTCCACTTATCCCTTCCAAGACAATCCCAGATCCCGATGATAACAAACTTTGGGACTGGGATGAGAGACCCAAAATTCCAGACCCAGATGTAGTAAAGCTAGAGAACTGGGATGATGATGCACCAGTGGAAACTGAAGATGGAGAAGCTATGAAACCTGAACGATAGTTAGATGATGAGCGGGAGGAAATAGAGGACCTAGATGCAATAGAACCCGAAGATTAGGAAGAGGAGGAGGATGGTGAATGGGAAGTTGTAAAGTTTGATAACCTGGAGTGCGAAGCAATGTCTGGTTGTGGCGAGTGGAAGAGGCCAACGAAGAGGAATCCGACATATAAGGGAAAATAGAGTGCCACTTAATTGATAACCCTCATTATAAAGGTATACGGAAGCCTCAAGAGATTCCAAACCCTGTCTCATTTGCACTCGAAAAGCCTGATTTTGAGCCTATTGTTGCTATTGGGATTGAGATTTGGACAATGGAAGATGGCATATTGTTTGACAATATTTTGATAGCTACCGATAATAAGATCACAACATCCTATCATGAGACTACATGGAAGACCAAATTTACCATCGAAAAAGAGAAACAGAAGTATGCGCCCATGAAATTAAAGAATGTTGTAGTTTCTTCTCTTACTTGTCCTCTTGTCTTACTTTCCATTTCCAACCTTTCCTTATTGTCTTTCTTATATATGATGTTAATTGTTTACCTTTCAGAGGAAGGTATTTGACCTTTTATACAAGATTGTACATATTTCATTCTTGAGTGACCACAAGCATAAGGTATATGTCAGCACCAAATATCAAACTAACATCAACCTTTTCTTTAGGTACAAGTATGTTTCTGCTATGAAAGAAAATGAGGAGAGCACATGTCATATCAAGCCAAAGGAAGGGGTCCCACAGAAGAATAATTATGTTAGCAAAGATCAGGGAATGTAAGTACCAAGAAAGGGAAATAGGAAACACATGATCAACACTAGGCTGCAGGATTACGTGCACCCATAGGCTATATTTATGCAATGATGATAGAAGCATTAGGCATGCATGTAATGAGAGAATAGCCTCTTATTTCTTCTTCCTTTTATTCTATCTTAATACATCAAGTGTAACTGAATTGTTTTCCTTCTAATTCCATAACATATACTATATTCCATCCAATTCCCTTCTCTTAATTATCCTGCACATTACAATTGGTGCTTTCATCTCACCATGGCAAAAAACACCCGGTTGAAAGAGCTCAACACTAAGGTCAGGCGCAATGCTGAAGCCATTGAAAAGCTCTACAATGACATTCATGAGTAGGTGGCTAGGTTAGAAATGTTAGGTATCAGTGGTCTTGGAACACCTAGAAGGGGGGGTTGAATAGGTGTAGAGGTTAACAAGTACCGCTTCTTGAACCAAAACCCAACTGCTGGAAAAACAGTCCAGTTAATCGATTAACAGCAGTGTTTAATCGATTAACTATTTCACAGAACAGAATGATCAGACAGGCAAATTGCACAGTAATTAAAACACAATTGAACATATATGATTCATATATTTTTATGCACAGATATTAAGTATATGGCAGTAAACAAATATCCAACTTTTTAATTACAGAGTCAATTTATGATGGCAAGAAACATACGGAACAGTGCAAAAAGGATTTTTATCCTGGTTCGTTTGCGGTCTACTACAAACTACATCCAGGCCTCCCCTTTTGGATCAGGGAGATTTTCTTTCTTCACAATATTGAATAAAGGATACAAATACCAATTCAATTACAAGCACATAGGAAGCTCCCTTCTTGAAATCTAGGATCTCTAAAACTTGGTTTGACTCTACCCTTCGCCTCTTGAGAAAACCTTTCTCGCGAACTAGCCCCAGCCTAGATTCTTATCATCAACTCAAGACCTCCTACCCTTGGTGAAGAACTTCAATATCTATGGTGATCTCACACCAAGAGACAAATCCAGACTACTCAAAAACACGTTAAACAACAAGGTATACTAAGCACAATAATGCTTAAAATATGACAAGATAAAGACTCAAAGATTAACCCTTTTACTAATCACTTAAGCCATCAATATCAGAATGAGTTAAGCAATATCAGTATATAAATGATTTCTTTCTATCAAAATCTAATGCATGATCATGTGAGCAATATAAGAATGGATACGAAATTATGCAAAAATAGAAAGCATATTTCATCAATTAAAACAGCATTATCTCTCTTCTCACACATGCAACTCTCTTACAAAAACAAAGTAAAATATGTCTGAAAAATGCTCTCTAAACAGCCCTATACAATAGAATGTAATGCTATGGGTTTCCGAGTAATGCCTTGTATTTATAGCATGGAGAATAAGTGGTTTCATTCGTTGCAAAAACAGTTAAACAGGTAAGCAGTTAAAACAGCTAAAACAGATTTCAGTTATAACATATAATAGACTAGTTAATCGGATAAGGCTTCCATTTAATTGGTTAACAGGACAACAGAATGACACAAAATTCAGTTAAAATAGAAAATACATATTCAACAGAAAAGCAGTTAGGTTAATCGATTAAGTTACCCCGTTAATCGATTAACTGGAACATTTATGCATATGTTTCAAATGGTAAACTCTTCATCCGAGGTGCTTGATGTTGTTTCTTCCTCCGGTACATCCCGTACGATGTAGGCGTTCTTTGATTTGAAGTCCCGGGGATTGCTCTTCTCTTAATCAACTCTTTTCAAATAAGTAGGGCATTGATACTTCATGTGTCCTGGCTTACCACATTCATGGAAAGTGAAGCGCTCTTTTGTCTTGCCTTTCTTTGTTGATTTTCGCGCTTCTTTCTTTTGGAATCGTCTAAGTCCTCCTTTCTTCTTCAAGAAATTTCTAAATTTTCGTACTAGGAGGTTTAGCGTTTCCTCGTCAATGTCTGAATCGGAGTCTTCATTTTCTATCTCTTCCATAGGTTCTGATGTTGAAGCTTTGAGAGATATTCCCTTCTTTTTGCAATCGGACTCCTCATGCATTGTCAAACGCCTAAGCTCCATCTCATGCTCCTGAAGCTTTCCAAAGAGTGTTGCCAAAGGCATGGAGTCTAGGTCCTTGAACTCCATGATTGCTGTTACTTTAGGTTGCCATCTCCTGTCAAGACAGAGTAAGACTTTATTAGTGAGCTCTCCTTTGGTGAACACCTTATCTAAAGCGATAAGATGGTTGATGATGTGAGTGAATCATTTTTGCATATCGCCGATTGATTCACTCATTAGAAAACGAAATAATTCGTATTCATGAGTTAGCGCTTGACTGCGCATTTAATCGGAGTCTTCATGAGTCACTTGTAAAGTGTCCCACATTTCCTTGGCACTTTGGCATTGGGACACCCGAAACAATTCATCGTAGGATAGGGCTGATGTAATGATGTTCTTGGCGTGAAGGTTGAACTGGACCTTCTTGCGCTCCTCATCGATCCATAGGCTTTTCTTTCAGTTCGCCATCCACTAAGTGACGTGGGGCGAAGGGGCCACTAAATACGGATTCCCAAATATCCGAATCAATAGCCTCAATGAATATTTTCATTCGGACTATCCAGTAGGCGTAACCCTCGCCACTGAATACGGGAGGGCGGTTAATGGAAGCGCCATCACCGGCAAAGGGGTTGGTGGAACCCATTTTTATTCCCTTCGGATCACGCGGATGCGGTTGAGCTAGCACGTCGTACTAGCTCTGATACCACTTATTAGGTATCAGTGGTCTAGGAACACCTAGAAGGGGGGTTGAATAGGTGTAGCGGTTAACAAGTACCGCTTCTTGAACCAAAACCCAACTGCGGGAAAAACAGTCTAGTTAATCAATTAACAGTAGGATTTAATCGATTAACTATTGCACAGAACAGAATGATCAGACAGGCAAATTGAACAGTAATTAAAACACAATTGAACAGATATAATTCATATATTTTTATGCACATATATTAAGTATATGGCAGTAAACAAATATCCAACTTTTCAATTACATATTCAATTTATGATGGCAAGAAACATAAAGAAGATAAAGAAAGAAAGAACAATGTAAAAAGGATTTTTATCCCGGTTCGTTTGCGGTCCACTGCAAACTACATCCAGGCCTCCCCTTCTAGATCAGGGAGATTTTCTTTCTTCACAATATTGAATAAAGGATACAAATACCAATTCAATTACAAGCACATAGGACGCTCCCTTCTTGAAATCTAGGATCTCTAAAACTTGGTTTGACTCTACCCTTCGCCTCTTGAGAAAACCTTTCTCGCGAACTAGCCCCAGCCAAGATTCTTATCCTCAAATCAAGATCTCCTAGCCATGGTGAAGAACTTCAATCTCTGTGGTGATCTCACACCAAGAGACAAATCTAGACTACGCAAAAACATGCTAAACAGCAAGGTATACTAAGCACAATAATGCTTAAAATATTTCAAGATAAAGACTCAAAGATTAACCCTTTTACTAATCACTTAATCCATCAATATTAGAATGAGTTAATCAATATCAGTATACAAATGATTTCTTTCTATAAAAATATAATGCATGATCATGTGAGCAATATAAGAATGGATTCGAAATTATGCAAAAACAGAAAGCAACTCTCTTCTCACACATGCAACTCTCTTGCAAAAACACAGTAAAATACTTATGCAAAATGCTCTCTATACAATAGAATGCAATGCTATGAAGAATAAGTGGTTTCATTCGTTGCAAAAACAGTTAAGCAGGTAAAACAGCTCAAACATATTTCAGTTATAACATATAACAGACTAGTTAATCGATTAAGGCTTCCATTTAATCGATTAACAGGACAAAAGAATGACATAGAATTCAGTTAAAACAGAAAACACATATTCAACAGGAAAGCAGTTAGGTTAATCGATTAAGTTACCATGTTAATCATTTAACTGGAACATTTATGCATATGTTTCAAATGGTAAACTTCTCATATGTTATGCACAATATATATACATGCTTTACCAATTATATTATGCCTAATATGCACATATAACATGTATGATAGATGCATGAACATACAATTAACTAGATGATGTATCTCATGAATATGATAGTTCAATTAAGATTGCTTAAGAGACTAGCATCTAGGTTTACCTAACCTATACTCACTTACTTCGGCAAACATCCTAGACTACTTAGATTATAGACTCATTTTATATCCTAGTCTAGACATGACCAAATGAGCATAAGGCCTATTGATTGTTGAGTCATCTTCAAGCTTTGTTAAAACCTTGTCTTCATCAAAACGTAGGCAAAGACATGCTAGTGCTATTCTTGACACTTTGCACTTTCAAGAAATAGCTAACTCTAGCCGTTTTGAACAACTGGAGCCAATGCAAGCAACCACATATAGCAAATTTTCTCATATCACAACTGCGCTTGACATGTTACTGAACCAAAACCATCAACGTAACTCCCATGGTGCTAGTAACTCAAACAGACAATCATTCCAGGTAAGAAACATCAAACTGGAATTTCCTCGTTTCGATGGCAACAATATGCTGGAATGAATTTTTCGTGCAGAACAATTCTTCGATTATTATGCTACCTCAGATGCAGATCGCTTGACTATTGTGTCAGTACACTTGGATAAAGATGTAGTGCCTTGGTTCTAGATGATGCAATGCTCTACCCCCTTCTAGTCCTGGGCGGCTTTTACACGAGCCGTAGAACTAGATTTCGGCCCATCCATTTATGAATGTCCAAGAGTGACACTGTTCAAGCTCACATAAATCGGTACTGTCACTGATTATTATTTGCAATTTACTTCCTTGGCAAATCGTATTTATGGCTTGAGCATTGATGAATTGGTGGATTGTTTTTTAAGTGGTCTAAACCCGGATATTAAAAGAGAGGTGATGATCCGTACCCCCGTCTCAATTGTTAAGGTCGTATCCCTTGCTAAGGTTTATGAAGAAAAATACTCCACTACCCACAAACCACATAAACCCACATCTGCCAACCCTTATACACATTGAACACCCTTCTATGCACACAAACCAAACCATAACCCGAAACCAACACACACACCTCTCCTTCCCACTCCCCCAACAAGACCAATGAACCCATACCAAAAAAATCCGAATATCAAATGAATTTCGCCACTTGAGATGCAACTAAGAAGAGAAAAGGGTCTTTGTTATTGGTGTGATGACCAATTTTCTCCAACTCACAAATGTCCAAACCGCCAAGTCCTAATGATGCAAGTTGAGGATTCAGAGGATGACAACATTGAGGAACAACTTGCCTATCCACCCAAAATAACCAACCCCGAAACTTCCCTCACCAACAATGACCATCACCTTTCCCTTAATGCCATGAAAGGGACCACTAGCAAGGGTATCTTGCATTTCACATGCCAGATTGGACGACTCAGTGTTCAAGTCTTGATAGATGGAGGTAGTTCAGACAATTTTTGCAACCACGAATTGCTGACTTCCTCAAAATGCCAATAGAATTAGGTCCAATTGTTAATGTTCTGTTGGGAAATGGCCAAAGTATGGCTACAGAGGGGGTCATTTCCAACCTGACTATCACAATCCAAGGCCACCAATTACTAGTACCAGTATTGTTATTTCCTGTGGCAGGTGCCGATATTATATTGGGTGCATCTTGGCTTGCCACCCTGGGTCCCCATATAGCAGATTATGCAGCTCTCACATTAAAATTTCTCTGCCAAAGCAAGTTTATAACACTACAAGGAGAAAGGGAGAATCCACCCAAATTGTCCCAATTTCATCATATCAGACGCATGGTATCCACTAATGCCATTGCTGAATCCTTTTCCATTCAACTACTCCATTCCGCCTCAAACAGGGATGCCTTGCCAAACCTGCCTCACGAGATAGCACCTGACATAGTCAACTATTGCAGACATTCAAATCCATTTTTCAGATCCCAACTACACTACCCCCTCCTCACATCCAGAACCATGCTATGCCTTTACTAGATGACTCCAAACCAGTCAAAGTCCGACAATACAGATACCCACATAGCCAAAAAGAGCAGATTGAAAAAATGGTACATGAGATGCTAGACCAAGGAATCATACAACCTAGTACTAGTCCTTTCTATTCACCAATCATTCTTGTAAAAAAAGGATGGTACCTGGAGATTTTGTGTTGACTATAGAGCGTTAAATGTAGTGACAATAAAGGATAGTTTCCTGATGCCAACCGTAGATGAATTGCTTGACGAACTATTTGGTGCTAAGTTCTTTTCTAAGCTCGACCTCCGATCAGGATATCATCAAATCTTGCTGCAACCAGAGAATTGACATAAAACGACTTTTAGAACACATCATGGCCACTATGAATGGTTGGTCGTGCCTTTCGGCTTAACCAATGCCTCTGCTACATTCCAACACTTAATGAACCAGATTTTCTAGGATGCCTTAATAAAATATGTTATAGTTTTCTTCGACGATATCCTCATTTATAGCCCAACTTGGCAAGATCACTTAACACATCTAGAGAAGGTATTACAAGTGATTCAGCAAAATGTTTTGTTTGTGAAGTTGTCCAAGTGTTCTTTTGGTGTTCTAGAAATTGAATACTTGGGTCATGTTGCTTCGGGCCAGGGAGTATCCATGGAGGCTAGTAAAGTCCAAGCAATTCTTCAATGGCCAACTCCAAAAAATGTGAAGCAATTGTGTGGCTTTTTGGGCATCACAGGTTATTATAAGTGTTTTATTCAAGCCTATGCTAGAATTGCTGCTCCTTTAACGGAATTACTTAAAAAGGACAATTATAGATGGACTCAAGTCACTGATTCGGCATTTAGAAAGCAGAAGGAAGCTATGATAACTGCACCAGTGTTGGGATTACCAAACTTCCAACAACCTTTTGTATTGGAAATAGATGCTTCGGGAGTGGGCATCGGTGCAGTTTTGCATCAGCAGGGTCATCCAATTGCATACTTTTCAAAGAAGCTTGCACCTCGGACACAAAAGAAGTCAGCCTATTTTCGCGAAATGCTAGCCATTGCCAAATTCATAAAAGCTTGAGAAGTCTGATGAATCAAAGCTTACAAACACCAGAGTAGCAAGAATGGCTTCATCGCTTTTTGGGCTATGACTTCATCATCGAATATAAACCAGGAAAAGAAAACTTGGCCGTTGATGCACTCTCTCGTGTTCTGTATTTGTCTAGGTCAGAACCAACAAATTCCATCGTAGCAAGCATAAAAGAAGCATTGCATAGAGACTCCAAGTTGCAAGAATTAATGCACCAATGCAAGGAACAGCCATTGTTGCACCCTAATTATTCAGTGCGAGGTGATTTGTTATATTGGAAGGCAAGAATTATGGTCCCTCACAAGCATAACTTACGCCAACAAATCCTATATGAACTACATAGTTCACCAATTGGAGGTCATTCTGGAATTACACGAACACTGGCCCGAGTGCAACAACAATTCTATTGGCCAGATATGAAACAAGATGTGCACAAGTTTGTCCGAACTTGTATTGTTTATCAACAGGCCAAGACATTACACACCAAATCTGCAAGATTACTACAACCATTGCCTATTCCCTCCCTAGTATGGGAAGACATAGCTATGGATTTTATTACAGGGCTTCCAGTTTCTTATGGTTTCAATACTATCATGGTTGTTGTTGATCGATTGACTAAATATGCCCATTTCATTGCTCTCAAAAATGACTACACTAGAAAATCTGTGGCTGAGATCTTTATGACACATATTCTCAAGTTGCATGGTATGCCCAAATCCATTGTGTCGGATAGAGACAAGGTTTTCACTAGCTCTTTCTGGAAACACTTGTTTCAAATACAAGGCACCAAGTTAGCCATGAGCTCAGCATATCACCCACAACCAGACGGACAATCTGAAGTGGTGAATAAGGGTGTGGAAATGTTCCTTCGATGCTTCACTTTTCACAATCCAAAATCATGGTTCAAAGCTTTAAGCTCAGCAGAGTTGTGGTACAACACATCACTCCATACTGGTATTGGCATGTCACCATTTAAAGCTCTTTATGGGAGAGATCCACCTACCTTGGTTCGATATAGTCCTCAAGCCTCAGATCATGTGTCTCTATAGAACTAATTGATCAACAGAGACACTATCCTACAACAGCTGAAGCAGCATTTACATAAAACTCAACTCTACATGAAGAACCAAGCCGACAAACATAGAACTGGTATTTCTTTGGCAATGGGCGATTTTGTCTTGGTCAAGCTCTAACCATATAGGCAACATTCTATTCAACTGAGACGCAACCAGAAACTGGGAACGCGATACTTCGGCCCATTTCCAATTGTAACAAAAATTGGCAATGTTGCTTATAAATTACAATTGCCACAAACAGCTCGCATACACCCAGTTTTCCACATCTCTCAACTTAAACCTTTTAAAGATGTCCCTCATGATCAGTACATGCCTTTACCATTGACAACAATAGATACAGGCCCCATCCTTGCTCCATTGGCCATTCTAAACACCAGATCCATCAAACAAGGTTCCCAACTTATCCCTCAGATCCTAGTGCAATGGGAAAATACTGCTCCAACTAAAGCTACATGGGAGCATCTTCGTGACATGATGGATAGCTTTCCTAACCTCAACCTTGAGGACAAGGTTGTCATAAATGGGGATGGTATTGCAATGAAAGAAAATGAGGAGAGCGCATGCCATATCAAGCCAAAGGAAGGGGTCCCACAGAAGAATAGTTCTGTTAGCAAATATCAGGGAATGTCAGTACCAAGAAAGGGAAATAGGAAACGCATGATCAACACTAGGCTGCAAGATTACATGCACCCATAGGCTATATTTATGCAATGATGACAGAAGCTTTAGGTATGCATGTAATGAGACAATAGCCTCTTCTTTCTTCTTCCTTTTATTCTATCTTAATGCATCAAGTGTAACTGAATTATTTTCCTTCTAATTCCATAACATATACTATATTCCATCCAATTCCCTTCTCTTAATTTTCCTGCACATTACAGTTTCTTCTGTGGAATATAACATAAACGTTATGCTTCTATGCCAGATATCATAGAAATGACTGAGAAGCAACCAAATCTCACTATTGGATTTCTTGTAGCCATTCTTGTTGTCTTCATTACACTTTCTGCTAGGATCATATTTGGTGGGAAGAAGAAGTGTGTAAGTCGCGAAACTCTTCTAATGCATCCTTTTGGGTTTCAGCTCTATTTTCTTTGATAGCATTGTTTATGTTTTTAAGTTCAATTCTTAACCATGTTTCTTCTTGTACAAGGAAGTGTGGAGAAGAACATAGAACAACCAAAAAGTTCCAATAACCAAGCTGGTAAAGAGAATGAACAGAACATGGAGGAAAAATCTACTGCTCCATGTAAAAGGACAAAGACAGAGACGTGAAATGATTGAAACTTGAAGCTGAATATCACATCATTCACCATAAATAAATTTCAAAGTTAGTTGAATTTTAGGTACATTGTTTGCATTCTTCCTTTGTTTTGGTAAAAATAGAAAAGATTATATGCATAAAGATTATAGAAAAGATTTTGCAGACTTGTGTTTGAGCTAATTGAATTGTAAAATTGTTTAATTTTTTCTAGTTATGGAATTTTTTTTCACTCAACTTAGCTTATCTAGCAATGGTACTAATACCGTAAAACAAGCTAACAAAGTTTGTTATTCCATTCAAATTCAAGTATTTATGTAAACAGAATATCTTGGAGCAGATTTGGATTTGTTAATGCTTATGAGATATTCTAGGAACATGTTAATGATCATGAGAGATTCTAGAAGCATATTTAAATTTCTTAAGATATTATTTAGATTTGTTAAGATATTATATGATCAATCTTTGTGTATATATACACCACATCATTGATGAATAAAAGCATCTGGATTTTTTTCTTTTACATGGTATCAGAGCAAACTAAACACTTTAAAGTAAATAAATAACAGTCATGATGAACAAAGGAGAGAATTCCTTGACATCCTCAAAAATTGATGATGCTCAAAGGAGGAAGCCATCTCCCTATGATCTCAATTCAAGCGACAATCCTGGAAATATAATCGCTCAGATGCAGCTAAATGGTGAAAACTATGATAAATGGGCTAGAGCTATGAAAAGGTCATTGAGAGCCAAAACAAAGTAGGGTTTCATCGACAAAACCATAGTAGAATCCATAGAAGGAACTCCAGATTTGGAGGATTGGTGTACTATTGGTATCATGGATCTTGAATATAGTTGAACCGACTCTACGAACTTCCATATCATACTTGGAAACAACCAAGGACATTTGGGATGACATCAAAGAAAGATTCTATGTTGTGAATGGCCTCACATTCACTAGCTGAAATCGGAACTAGCAGAATGCCAGCAAGGATGACTTTCCATGGTAGCCTATTATGGAAAGTTGAAAATATTGTGGGATGATATTGCAATTCATGAACCAGTAAACACTTTCACGTGCAACGGGTGCACATATGGTCTCACTATGAGTGATGCAACATATGGAACAATTTGTTCCAATCTGCTTGTGACAGATCCATTGCCTTCATTAAACACAATCTATTACATTCTTGTCCAAGAGTTACGTGTGTGCGATATCACCCAGGTCAGAGACATGCGACGCGAAGCCATGACTTTCACCATCTTGGCCAGTGCAAATGTTAGGGATCGTGACAAAAGCAAGGTGGTATGCACCCACTACAACCAAATTGCTCATGATGTAACTGGTTACATCCTCATTATTGGATACCCGGAATGATGGGGGGATTGTCCCTGCAATGATGAACGTGGAGCTGGTCGTGGACGTGCACCGAATCGCAATGGCAGAACTAGCTCTGCGTCTTGAGCCTCAAAAGGCATTGTTTGTGCCATTGTCATGCATAATACAGGCTCCAATATTGATTATATGGATCATGGAGGATTGAGCAAAGAACAATGGAAAACACTTGTAGAAATGCTTAATTTATCCAAGGTAACTCCAAATGAAAGCATTATTAGTAAGTCTAAAAATGATTCATGGATTCTTGATAGTGGGGCATCAAATAATATGACAGGTAATTTGCAACACATGTATAATGTGAAAGACGTAGCTGGCTATCGTGTTGGGCTTCCTAATGGGAAAACCACTCCTTCTACTAAGAAAGGAATAGTAAAACTTGATGAAAATCTACATCTTGAGCATGTACTTTATGCCCCTCAATTAAATTGCAATTCAATTTCTATATCTCAATTGTCAGATGAGTCTAATTGTAATATCTTCTTCATTGGTAATCTATATCCCATATGAGACCGAACCTCGAAGATGCTGATTAGTGTGGGTGAACGAATGGGTGGACTCTATTTCTTTCAAGCAACCCCTAAGAAGAAGGTTTGCAAAGTTGAAGGAATTCATAAACTAGAAGTGTGGCACAAGAGGTTGGAACATTCATCATGAGAAAATACTCAATTTATTTCCAATAACAACAGTGTTAGTGACTTCAATAAAGTGTATGGTACATGCCAAAGGGAAAAACAAACTAGAGACACATTTTCCTTAAGTACTAATCAAGCTTCTAATATATTTGATTTGATTCATTGTGATTTGTAGGACTCATACAGAACTTTCACATCTTGTGGTGCTTCTTATTTTCTTACTATTTTAGATGGTTGTTTGTGTGCGGTGTGAATATTTTTGCTAATTAACAAGAAACAAGTCACCAACATATTAGCAAATTTCTTCTCTATGGTAGAAAGAAAATATGAAAAAAGGTTAAAACTGTGAGAAGCGATAATGGAATAGAATTTATTTGCATGAAAAGTTATTTTCTAGATCATGGAATAGTTTTTCAAACTTCATGTACAAACACACCTCAACAAAATGGGAGGGTCGAACGCAAATATCATCATATCCTTAATATTGCATGAGCCTTACTATTCCGAGGAAGTTTGTCTGTTAAGTTTTAGGGAGAGTGTATGTTGATAGTTGGTCATTTAATCAATCGCACTCCAACCAAAATTTTAAAAAGCTAGACATCATATTAAGTGTTACATGGAAAAGAACCCTCATACACACACTTGCATATTTTTGGTTCTTTATGCTATGCTCCACAAACACAATACCCATAGTGCTAAATTTGCAAGTAAAAGTACAAGATGTGTCTTTGTGGGATATCCCTATGGGAAGAAGGGTCGAGGACTTTATGATCTAGAAACTCACGAGTTCTTTGTCTCAAGAGATGTTCAGTTCCTTGAAAATCAATTCTCATTCAATAATTCGAAAAATAAGCACAATTCTTACATTCTCTTGTATACTGAGACCATAGTATTTGATGAAACAAATGATATTCTAGCAAGAGGGGGCTTGTTGGGTATCAACAAGTCAGAATACACCTACACTCAATCGATTAAGCTTGGTATTAATCGATTAACTCATGCTGGACTTAATCGATTATTTGTGTGGATAATTGGTTATCCTATGTTCTTGCAGAACCTTAATTTTAATGATTTCTTGCTACGCAAGTCACCGATTACCAATCCTTATACACTTAATTGATTTCAGAGATAAAAGAGTGATGTTTACACATATTATAACATGTATCACATAATCAATCAAATAACAAGAATATAATAAGAAAAAGTAAATGAGATAGGGTTAGAAAATTGTGCAAGAGGAAATTTTTATCCTGGTCCATTTACGGTCCACTCCAAACTTAGGTTAGCATCAAATGAACAAGTCTTGACTCTTTGCGCTTTCAATCTCCCCATTTTTGATGATGAAAAACTTTACACCAAATCCATGTTTGATGAGCTTGATGATTATCAATATGTGTTTGCTTAGGTTGGTTAAATGTCAAAGTTGCGATGCTCCCCCTCACTTTGTTCTCCCCTCAACTAAGAAATGAGGTGACTTAATCAAGAGTAGGTAGCAAATTTACAGAAGCTCAACAACCTAAGACACATCAAACAACAAATAAACCTTTCTCCTCCTTTTGACATTATCAAAAAGTATAGACAATTAAATTATAATAATTAGTCAAAAGTAAGAAGAGATATAATAGTTTGTGAAAAGAAACTGTAATTAATCATTAAGTACAAATTGTGATTGATTAACCAGTTTTTAGAGAATTGAACAAGTCCACAAATCACTGCATTTAATCGATTATCAAAGGCATTTAATCAATAAAACTAACAAAAACATATTATGAACAAGGTTTGTATGACAAATCCAACATATATAAACGCAATCAGGCATGGAATGATTAATATTTCCGATTTGCTCAGGTTAAGCATATATTAATCAAACATATATAGTATACACAGAAGATATGATCGAGATTCACATAAAAACCACAATCCATAAACTATCGACATAATTAGATATAGTTTAACAACACATGAAATAGCGAATTAAAATGAGTACATAACAAGATTTTGAAAACATATTACAAGCAAAAGACACAATGCCCAAAAAGAAATAAAGTACAAGACCCAAAAGATATACTAAACCACCAAACATAACACCCTAAAGGCTAGACACTCCTAACCTATTCCTAAGGTGGTTAATGAGGACATCTTGCTTGCAGATGCATGATGTCATGGCTGGTCTGGATGAGGAAGTCTAATCGAGCTATCCGAAAAGGTGGTTCTTGAGGCATAGTCACAGCCTCCCCCTGATTCTCCGAAATCTGCTAATCCATAGGAACATCTTCACCCGACATATCCAAATCCACAGTTGTGTTGTGATCTTCCTAGTACTTCCAGACATTATCATAGAGATGATCACCATATCAGATGTATCTATTTCTAGATGATCAATGATGTAGGATATGAAGAAACCATAAGCAAGCAACTTGGTTGAAGAGGTCGAGATACTATACATAACCTTTAGAATCTCCTCGAGCCAGTTAATCATTATGTTTTCTCGGATAGCAAACATAAACTTTAGGTCGTTGATTGTTGGTTGGGCATGGTTTGTGTTCCTTTGAACAAATATATATGCCACAATATAATGCAGAAGTCGGTTTTCAACCGATAGTGATCCAACCTTAGTTAACTCTCCTTGCACGTACAAGTCTGGTCCCTTGAGACAAGATTTATACATTTCAGTTGCATCAAATGAGTTCCATAACTCATTTGAGTAGTCTCCTAGGTTGGAACCGTCACTAGACAACCCACCCACATCCAGAAATAAGGTCTCATTCAACTCAAACAATTTTCCCGAAACCATAGACCAATAGCTACCATCTTTGTATCTAAAGTCAGTATAGAAATTCCTAACTAGAGCAGGATATACCTTTCCGTTAAGCTCAAGCAAATAGTTCACACCCTGCATTTCCAACTCGTGAGGAAACTCGAAGCCTTATTCAACCATCCAAGCCATATCTGTATAGTGGATGTATGTGGGCTTCCTTCCTTGGAATTTTCCTAAGTGAGTTTCTTGTAAAATTAGTGAGTAGTAGGGGTCACCTTGATCTCTCCTATCACCATGACCAGATGCAGAGTCAGATTCAGTTCTTCTTGAATGATTAGTCGTTGTTTTGACTCTTTTTTGCTTACCATCTACCATTTTTCAGGTGTTGGAATGGTTTAATTGATTATGTAATCGATTTAGGGTGATTCTGGGCTAGGGTTTGAGATTGGTGAAAATGCTACGTTTTCAGATTTCTTCTGAATTTGGGGCTAATTGATGGCTAACTAGGCTTGATAGGGCTCGTTTGGTTTGCTATTTAATTATGATAGATCAATTTTGCCAATTGACAGAAAAAGAGGTTGGAATTTTTGATTTAGGGTTTGAAATTTTTTTCTGAAATGCATACTGAATCTATTATACCTTACTGTCGTTAATCGATTAAAGCACTCGTTAATCGATTAAGACATGCTAAAGTCTTAAGTAGTTGAGCCCGGTTAATCGATTAAAGAAAGACTTAATTGATAGTAGATAGAGATTTTCAAAAAGCTTATGCTACTGGAACTCAATTTAATTGATTATAACATAGGTTAATCGATTAACATCAGTAAAATTTCAGAATTGAGTATGTTTTTTAGATTGACAAGGCATTCTAAGACACTTAACCTAAGAATATATTCTAGATAGAATTAAACACATTTAGCACATAAACATTTAATCATGAACATAATTTTTATGCACAAGGGAAACATGCATTCATCATATATCACATAGATATGCATAATGACCATACAAAGGCATACAATACCATTAACCAAACTAGTTAAGATATTGTTCATCAATAATTCCAAGTTCTCATCTAAGAACAAAGAATGAATGACGTGGAAGGGGCTTGGTGAAAATATCTGCTATTTGCTTAGTGGTTTCAACAAATTCAAGCACATAATCACCTTTTTGAACATGATCACGCAAGAAATGATGTCTTATTTCTATATGCTTGGCTCAAGAAAGCAAAACGGGATTCTTGGATAGGTTTATGGTGCTTGTATTATCGAAATTTAATTGGTGTCTTTTCTAACTTCATATCGAAATCCATAAGTTGTTGCATCATCCACAGGATTTCAGTGCAACACACTCCAGCGGCAATGTACTCCACTTTAGTGGTTGATAAAGAAACACAAGCTTGTTTTTTGCTATGTCATGACAATAAGGAGCTACCTAATAGGTAGCAAGTTCCACTAGTGCTTTTCTGATCCAATTTACATCCAGTGAAATCGAAATCGGAATATCCTACCAAGGATAGTGAGGCATCCCTAGCATACCATAATCCTATATTAAGGGTTCCCTTTAAATATTTCATGATTCGTTTAAGAGCACTAATGTGCGATTCTTTACGCATAGATTGATATCTCGTACACATGAAAACGCTAAACATATTATCATAGCGACTCGCAGATAAATATAATAAAGAGCCTATTGATAAGTGTCATAAATACCTAAATTTCATACACTTTTATGGCACTTATCTTAAGCATAATTGAGAAAAACCAACTTAAAACAATATTTTTTGTATAAAATATCACAATCTTGTATATTTACATTTGTATGTCTTTTTTTATGTGTTTTGTAGGATTTAGAAAGAAGAAGAAAAGATAAAAAAGTCTCATGGTCAAAGAGAAAAGGAAGTCAAAATCAAGGTGCACAAGCAGGCAGCTGAGCTTGGACAAAACCACGCTAAGCTGACCTGGACAACAACCTGACCTGAACCAAGCTGCTCAAGCAAGCAGCTGAGTGGACCTGCTTGGCCACTCAGCCTAGCACCAGACTAAATCTGACACGGTCAGACACAAGCCTGGCACACGCCCAAGCTGCTCAACAAGCAGCTCAGCGGTGACACATGTGTGCTCAGCGGTGAACCAGAGTCCTGCCCAGGTCAGCAAGCACCAAGCCACGTCTCAGTCAGCATGGTCAAAGCTGATGAATAAGAAACTTAGCGGTGCCACAGGTGTGCTAAGCGGTATGCACCCAGACCTGACTTAGCCATCAAGCAAATCATGAAGTCACCAATGACATCACTTCAAGTAGCCCACCATAGGCTTTTTAGAGTAGCTCACCATAGCTGGTCCCAGAGCTCAAAACTAGCTTTGGTGAGTCAAGCTTAAGGAGGTGACAAAGCTGCTTGATCAAGTGACTAAACCCATGCTGATGGGTTTGGTCAACTGTTGAGCGGTGCAAACAAGCAGCTCAGCGGCTCCAAGGAAATTTCTATAAATAGGAGGCATTTCATTCGAATCAAAGGACTTCACAACATCATACATCATTCACCATCTTGCCTTGAAATTCTTCTGCCCTGAAGTTCTCTCTTCTCGTTCTTAGTTCATAGGAGCTTTATTTAAGTAAGTTTTGTAATTTTAGTTTATAATTCAAGAGGAGAAAAGGGAAAGGCAAATGAGATGCAAAAATCAATTTTGTAATCTCACTTGGAACTCAAAGCATCCAACCCTTGGATGGATGGCTCATGCTCCTAACAATTTCTTTTGAATGTGGTTATGTATTTCTACTTCTTCTTTTATTCTAAAGTTTGAATTTTAATCATTCAAGTTGGTGTTTTGGTCAATTTTATTTGTTTGAGAAATTTTTAATGCTCTTTTTAGATTGATCAACTAAAAACTGATTTCAAGTTATAAAAATTACTTGTCTCAAACACTTAACAAATAAACTAAGACTTAGTTTATTTGCCAAGTTAAGCATACTTTTCTTAAGATCTTATATTCATTACTACTTCAATATTAGAGTAGCCAAGATTAGGGTGTGACAGGGTGTGATAACCTAGTCTCTTGTGGACGTAATATTGTTTAGTAGTAAATGTAAGTGATCATCATTCTACCATTTTAGGATATACACTAAAAGGAGGATTTTAGACCTTGGTGTTTGGAGTGAATCAAAGTAAAACATAAGAACTTATCTAAATAGTTCATATTCATAAGAAGTTGAGAAATATTTTCCTCATTCAAAATGATCTTGTCTCCTCAAGAATTTGTTAATATTTAGTTTATTTTTCTTGTTAATTGTTTATATGCAATTCAACTCAAATCAAAACCAAAATATGTTTAACTCATTATTTGTGCATTGACATGTTCATATGATTCATTCTATTAGGCAATTCCTTGTGGTTCGACATAACCCTATACTATACTACAACTGAATCTTGAAAGAGGTGTAAATTGTAAAATAGTAAAGTGTTATCAATAAATTTATTTGTTGAAAACGCCTTTTAATATACAAAAGTGATGAAGCTAACTTACTAACTTTTATTTATTGTTATTTACATTCCACCATTTATTTATACTTGAATACCAACCTTCCTTAAGGAAGAAGTTTGGTTTGTTAATAAAAGGAACCCGAAAGGGAGTAAATAAATAAAGATCACTTAAATTTATTATTCTTTTGTTCTTCATTTATTTATTTGTTTCTAACAACTAATTATTCATCACTTTTGTACATTAGAACACCCTTAAACTGGTGTTGGAATTTATTCCACAAAACCGATATGGTATTCAAAGGTACTTAATAATTATGTAATAGGGGATTGTTTCGATACCATTGTATCGGCGTTAGAATTTATTCTAACTAAGCCGAGATGGGGCAAAGAAGGAATAACTTATTCACATGATTATTAAAAGTAAGTTGTAACTGGAATATTCTTGAAACCATTATACCGGCGTTGGAACTTATTTCAACAAAGCCGAGATGGCGAACAAAGAATAAAACCGAGTTCACTTTCTTAATCAAATAAAAAGAAAACACACCAAAGAAGAGGAATTCCACTGTCAACAAATTGGCACTACTGCTAGGACTATTTGTTGATAGTGGAAAGCCTCCTCGAAAAATAACCTTTCAACACCTATCATGCCGCGATATTTAGTTACCTTTATCGCTTTTCTTTTTTCATCTTTGTCTAAGTAGTATGAGGCCATAGGAGTGGATGCTTCTTTGCATTTTTCCATCTCAAACTTGCAAAGCAATTCTTTGCAGTATTTTGACTGGTGGACAAATATGTCACAGTTCATTTGCTTGATATGTAATTCGAGGAAAAAGGTAAGCTCTCCCATCTTTGACATTTCAAATTCACCCTGCATAAAATCAAAAAACTCCTTGCAAAGGAGATTGTTAGTAGCTCCAAAGATAATATCATCAACGTATATGTGTACTAGTAAAACATTATTATCTGATTTTTGAATAAAGAGCATTGTGTCAACTTTGCCACTAACGAACCCCTTTTCTAAAAGAAAAAATACTCATCCTATCATACCAAGCTCGGGGAGCTTGTTTTAGGCCATAAAGTGTCTTTTTGAGTTTATAGACATTGTTTGACATAAACCTCCTCTTGAATGAATCCATTCAAGAAAGTGCTCTTAACATCCATTTGGAACAATTTAAAATTCATGATCGAGGCAAATGCCAATATCATCCTGATGGCCTCTAACCTCGCAACATGAGTGTAGGTTTCGTCGTAATCGATACCTTCCTCTTGGTTGTATCCCTTGGCCACAAGGCATGCTTTGTTTCGTATTATTAAGCCAGAATTATCAAGTTTATTTCTAAAGACCCACTTAGTGCCAATTATCAGATGATCTTTTGGTTTGGGGACCAAGTCCCACACATTATTACGTTCAAACTGGTTTAGCTCTTATTGCTTAGCTATACCCCAGTGCTCATCTTCAATGGCCTCATCTGTGGTCTTAGACTCTATTTGAGATATGAAAGCAACAAAATTAAAAAGTTACGCAAAGAACTATCGGTTACCACCTCCGTAGAGATATCACCTATTACTTTATCAAGTTGATGGTCCTCATTGACTTCTTGATCATCCTGATCCTCATTGTCTTTTTTCAAGTCCTTAGTGTATTCTTCTTCCAAAGCACCTGTAACATCACCAGACAAAACCTTTCTCTTCTCTTTTAGAGAAGATTCGTCAAAAATGAACATGGATCGATTCTTCTACAATCATAGTATATTTATTAAAAACTCTAAATGTCTTACTATGCATCGAATATCCTAAAAGTATACCCTGTCAGCCTTTGAATCAAATTTTCCTAAAACACGTTTTCCTTTATTTAAACTAAAACACTTGCATCCAAAGGCATGAAGATGATATATATTAGGTTTTCAGCCTTTCAAAAACTCATAAGGAGTCTTTAAAATTTTAGGCCTGAGAAGTACTCGATTTATGACATAGCAGGTCGTATGTACAGCATCGGCCCAAAAGTATTTAGGCACTTTGCTTTCATTTAGCATGGTCTTGGTCAGCTACTCTAATACTCGACTTTTCCTCTCAAAAACTACCTTTTGTTGAGGAGTTTTAGGAGCTGAGTATTGGTGCAGGATTCCATGTTTATCACAAAACTTATCGAACATGTGGTTCTCAAACTCACCACCATGGTCACTACGTATATATACAATTTTCAGGTTAAGTTGGTTTTCCATTTCTTTGGCACTGCTTTTAAAAGATTTGAAAGTGTCGCTTTTAGCAGAAAGGAACAAGGTCTATGTAAACCTAGAGAAATCATCTATTATTACTAAATCATAATAACTACCTCCCAAACTCATGATTTGCAATGGTCCAAACAGGTCGATATGGAGAAGCTCCAAAAGCCTTGTTCTGGAGATAAAAAATTTCGATACAAATGAGTTCTTAACTTGCTTACACTTTTGGCAAGTGTCGCAAGCTTCTTTAGATTTGAAATTGAGTTTAGCTAGACCAATAACTAAATCGTGAGATGACAATTTATCTAAGTGTTTAATATGTATGTGTTCAACATGCCTATGCCAAAGTTAGATGTCATTATCTCTAGAAATAAAACAATTTGAGAACAATGTAGTGACATCCTCCAAATTAACCATGTATATATTGTTTATACGATGACCAACAAACTTAACATTATTAGATATACTATCACAAATAATGCAACAATCAGAATCGAAGGATACTCGATTACCTTTATCGCATAATTGGCTTATGCTTAATAAGTTGTGCTCTGAGCCTTCCATATAGAGCACATTCTCGATCACAGCTTGAGAAGTATTGCCAATAGTCCCAACACCAAGTATATTCCCTCAGTTGTTGTCGCCATAGGTGATATACCCTTTTTTCTTTAAGTGAGAGATCCAGGAATTTAGATATTTCACCGGTCATATACCTCGAACAGCACTATCTAGATACTAGTGTTCACCATGTGTTCGAAGGCATACCTGCAAAACATATTACTTGTCTTGTTTAGGTACCCAAACTATATTGGATCCTTTTTGTTAGTAACCAAAGGACATTGTCCCTTTTCACCCAAACATAAGTATCAGTAGGCACACCATACTTTCTAATATAACATGCAACAGAGGTATGGCCATGAGTGCCACAATAAAAACATGTAGGCATGCGAATATGTAACTTTTATGAGTACGAACTACAGGTCTCCTATATGGCCTATTCTTACTAGTTGGGGGTTTATATCCTATTCCCATATGGTTACCAGCATTTCTTGATTCAGCAAGTAATATGTCTAGATTAACTGTACTATACAACAGGTTGACATAAATTACTTTTAGAGCAATCACATGAGCTACAACTGTAGATTAAATCAAGAGATTAATTTTCCAATTTTAGTTCATCTAACTCTTTTTCCATTTTAATGATTTGTTGTTCATGCAATAGGATTACCTACTTTCTATCTACGCTATTCCTAGTCATATTTTTAATTCCTCATGTAATTTAAGAAATGTATTATACAATTTATCATATGTAGGGGAGTCATCAGAAAAAGATGAAGTCTCAGAATATACTCATTCGCATCATCCTGACCACTCGAGCTGCAAGCATCTTGTGTTTTTCCCATTAAGCATAGTCTCACATACTCCTCCTCATCAGATGTGCTCGATGTTGATTCCTCCTCGGGAGCATCCTATACGATATATGCTCTCTTTGATTTGAAGTCTCGAGGAGTGCCATTCTCATATTCCACATTTTTGAGGCAGGTCGGACATTGTAGCCTCATATGTCCAACCTTCCCGTATTCGTGGCAAGTGAAGCGCTCTTTTGGGTTCTTGCCTTTCATAGTTAAGTCTCACGCTTCTTTCTTCTGAAACCTCTTGAATCCTCCTTTTTTTCATTAAGATACTTGGCACCAAAACGATTGGCAACTCAAATCAAGCAGTGGTCGAGAATGTGCTATATGTTGAAGGCCTGGAACAAAATCTCTTGAGTATCAGCCAACTCTGCAACAAAGGTAAACGTGTATCTTTTGAGTCTGAATGTTGTATAATTCGTGACAATATATCTAATAA
>NW_017716927.1:0-4384 GCF_001865875.1 Lupinus angustifolius
TTCCTTGTGGTTCGACATAACCCTATACTATACTACAATTGAATCTTGAAAGAGGTGTAAATTGTCAAATAGTAAAGTGTTATCAATAAATTAATTTGTTGAAACACCTTTTAATATACAAAAGTGATGAAACTAACTTACTAACTTTTATTTATTGTTATTTACATTCCACCATTTATTTATACTTGAATACCAACCTTCCTTAAGGAAGAAGTTTGGTTTGTTAATAAAAGGAACCCGAAAGGGAGTAAATAAATAAAGATCACTTAAATTTATTATTCTTTTGTTCTTCATTTATTTATTTGTTTCTAACAACTAATTATTCATCACTTTTGTACATTAGAACACCCTTAAACTGGTGTTGGAATTTATTCCACAAAACCGATATGGTATTCAAAGGTACTTAATAATTATGTAATAGGGGATTGTTTCGATACCATTGTATCGGCGTTAGAATTTATTCTAACTAAGCCGAGATGGGGCAAAGAAGGAATAACTTATTCACATGATTATTAAAAGTAAGTTGTAACTGGAATATTCTTGAAACCATTATACCGGCGTTGGAACTTATTTCAACAAAGCCGAGATGGCGAACAAAGAATAAAACCGAGTTCACTTTCTTAATCAAATAAAAAGAAAACACACCAAAGAAGAGGAATTCCACTGTCAACAAATTGGCACTACTGCTAGGACTATTTGTTGATAGTGGAAAGCCTCCTCGAAAAATAACCTTTCAACACCTATCATGCCGCGATATTTAGTTACCTTTATCGCTTTTCTTTTTTCATCTTTGTCTAAGTAGTATGAGGCCATAGGAGTGGATGCTTCTTTGCATTTTTCCATCTCAAACTTGCAAAGCAATTCTTTGCAGTATTTTGACTGGTGGACAAATATGTCACAGTTCATTTGCTTGATATGTAATTCGAGGAAAAAGGTAAGCTCTCCCATCTTTGACATTTCAAATTCACCCTGCATAAAATCAAAAAACTCCTTGCAAAGGAGATTGTTAGTAGCTCCAAAGATAATATCATCAACGTATATGTGTACTAGTAAAACATTATTATCTGATTTTTGAATAAAGAGCATTGTGTCAACTTTGCCACTAACGAACCCCTTTTCTAAAAGAAAAAATACTCATCCTATCATACCAAGCTCGGGGAGCTTGTTTTAGGCCATAAAGTGTCTTTTTGAGTTTATAGACATTGTTTGACATAAACCTCCTCTTGAATGAATCCATTCAAGAAAGTGCTCTTAACATCCATTTGGAACAATTTAAAATTCATGATCGAGGCAAATGCCAATATCATCCTGATGGCCTCTAACCTCGCAACATGAGTGTAGGTTTCGTCGTAATCGATACCTTCCTCTTGGTTGTATCCCTTGGCCACAAGGCATGCTTTGTTTCGTATTATTAAGCCAGAATTATCAAGTTTATTTCTAAAGACCCACTTAGTGCCAATTATCAGATGATCTTTTGGTTTGGGGACCAAGTCCCACACATTATTACGTTCAAACTGGTTTAGCTCTTATTGCTTAGCTATACCCCAGTGCTCATCTTCAATGGCCTCATCTGTGGTCTTAGACTCTATTTGAGATATGAAAGCAACAAAATTAAAAAGTTACGCAAAGAACTATCGGTTACCACCTCCGTAGAGATATCACCTATTACTTTATCAAGTTGATGGTCCTCATTGACTTCTTGATCATCCTGATCCTCATTGTCTTTTTTCAAGTCCTTAGTGTATTCTTCTTCCAAAGCACCTGTAACATCACCAGACAAAACCTTTCTCTTCTCTTTTAGAGAAGATTCGTCAAAAATGAACATGGATCGATTCTTCTACAATCATAGTATATTTATTAAAAACTCTAAATGTCTTACTATGCATCGAATATCCTAAAAGTATACCCTGTCAGCCTTTGAATCAAATTTTCCTAAAACACGTTTTCCTTTATTTAAACTAAAACACTTGCATCCAAAGGCATGAAGATGATATATATTAGGTTTTCAGCCTTTCAAAAACTCATAAGGAGTCTTTAAAATTTTAGGCCTGAGAAGTACTCGATTTATGACATAGCAGGTCGTATGTACAGCATCGGCCCAAAAGTATTTAGGCACTTTGCTTTCATTTAGCATGGTCTTGGTCAGCTACTCTAATACTCGACTTTTCCTCTCAAAAACTACCTTTTGTTGAGGAGTTTTAGGAGCTGAGTATTGGTGCAGGATTCCATGTTTATCACAAAACTTATCGAACATGTGGTTCTCAAACTCACCACCATGGTCACTACGTATATATACAATTTTCAGGTTAAGTTGGTTTTCCATTTCTTTGGCACTGCTTTTAAAAGATTTGAAAGTGTCGCTTTTAGCAGAAAGGAACAAGGTCTATGTAAACCTAGAGAAATCATCTATTATTACTAAATCATAATAACTACCTCCCAAACTCATGATTTGCAATGGTCCAAACAGGTCGATATGGAGAAGCTCCAAAAGCCTTGTTCTGGAGATAAAAAATTTCGATACAAATGAGTTCTTAACTTGCTTACACTTTTGGCAAGTGTCGCAAGCTTCTTTAGATTTGAAATTGAGTTTAGCTAGACCAATAACTAAATCGTGAGATGACAATTTATCTAAGTGTTTAATATGTATGTGTTCAACATGCCTATGCCAAAGTTAGATGTCATTATCTCTAGAAATAAAACAATTTGAGAACAATGTAGTGACATCCTCCAAATTAACCATGTATATATTGTTTATACGATGACCAACAAACTTAACATTATTAGATATACTATCACAAATAATGCAACAATCAGAATCGAAGGATACTCGATTACCTTTATCGCATAATTGGCTTATGCTTAATAAGTTGTGCTCTGAGCCTTCCATATAGAGCACATTCTCGATCACAGCTTGAGAAGTATTGCCAATAGTCCCAACACCAAGTATATTCCCTCAGTTGTTGTCGCCATAGGTGATATACCCTTTTTTCTTTAAGTGAGAGATCCAGGAATTTAGATATTTCACCGGTCATATACCTCGAACAGCACTATCTAGATACTAGTGTTCACCATGTGTTCGAAGGCATACCTGCAAAACATATTACTTGTCTTGTTTAGGTACCCAAACTATATTGGATCCTTTTTGTTAGTAACCAAAGGACATTGTCCCTTTTCACCCAAACATAAGTATCAGTAGGCACACCATACTTTCTAATATAACATGCAACAGAGGTATGGCCATGAGTGCCACAATAAAAACATGTAGGCATGCGAATATGTAACTTTTATGAGTACGAACTACAGGTCTCCTATATGGCCTATTCTTACTAGTTGGGGGTTTATATCCTATTCCCATATGGTTACCAGCATTTCTTGATTCAGCAAGTAATATGTCTAGATTAACTGTACTATACAACAGGTTGACATAAATTACTTTTAGAGCAATCACATGAGCTACAACTGTAGATTAAATCAAGAGATTAATTTTCCAATTTTAGTTCATCTAACTCTTTTTCCATTTTAATGATTTGTTGTTCATGCAATAGGATTACCTACTTTCTATCTACGCTATTCCTAGTCATATTTTTAATTCCTCATGTAATTTAAGAAATGTATTATACAATTTATCATATGTAGGGGAGTCATCAGAAAAAGATGAAGTCTCAGAATATACTCATTCGCATCATCCTGACCACTCGAGCTGCAAGCATCTTGTGTTTTTCCCATTAAGCATAGTCTCACATACTCCTCCTCATCAGATGTGCTCGATGTTGATTCCTCCTCGGGAGCATCCTATACGATATATGCTCTCTTTGATTTGAAGTCTCGAGGAGTGCCATTCTCATATTCCACATTTTTGAGGCAGGTCGGACATTGTAGCCTCATATGTCCAACCTTCCCGTATTCGTGGCAAGTGAAGCGCTCTTTTGGGTTCTTGCCTTTCATAGTTAAGTCTCACGCTTCTTTCTTCTGAAACCTCTTGAATCCTCCTTTTTTTCATTAAGATACTTGGCACCAAAACGATTGGCAACTCAAATCAAGCAGTGGTCGAGAATGTGCTATATGTTGAAGGCCTGGAACAAAATCTCTTGAGTATCAGCCAACTCTGCAACAAAGGTAAACGTGTATCTTTTGAGTCTGAATGTTGTATAATTCGTGACAATATATCTAATAAAGTTAAGTTTGTCGGTTATCGTATTAATAATATTTATATGGTTATCATGGAGGATGTCACTACTCTATTTTCAAAATGTTTTATATCTAAAGAGGATGACATCTGGCTTTGGCATAGGCGCGTCGCTCATATTCATGTAAAGCACCTACATAAATTGTCTAAAAATAATTTGGTTGATGGGCTACCAAAACTTGATTCTAAAACTCAGGA
>NW_017716928.1:0-13772 GCF_001865875.1 Lupinus angustifolius
TACTCTTGAGGCCTACTTTTTCAAAAAATCCTTATGAACTTTTAAAAGGCCAAAAACCTAATATTGCTCATTTTCATGCTTTTGGTTGTAAATGCATTATATTAAAGAATGGAAAAAGAGCTTTAGGGAAATTTGATTCAAAAGCTGATGAGGGTATATTTTTAGGGTATTCATTGCATAGTAAAGCTTATCGAGTCTTTAATAAATTAAATGCAAGTAGAAGAGTCTGTGCATCTCCATTTTGACGAATCTTCTCCAAAATAGAAGAGAAATGTATTTTCTAATCATGTCGCAGGTGCTTTAGAAGAAGCATACTCTAAGGACATGGACCAGGACAAAGAAGAAGAAGCAGAGAAAATTGTCCAAGATGATCATCAGGACATGTCCATCGCGTGGAAAACCAAGAAGGATCATCCACTCGACAAAGTTATAGGTGACATAACTACGGGGGTGGTAACCTATAACTCTTTACGTAACTTTTCTAACTTCGTTGCTTTTGTATCTCAAATCGAGCCAAAGACCATCGATGAGGCCATTGAGGATGTGCACTGGGGTATAGCTATGCAAGAAGAGCTAAACCAGTTCGAGCATAATAATGTATGGGACTTGGTCCCTAAACCTAAAGAACATCCAGTGATTGGTACTAGATGGGTCTTTCGTAACAAATTAGATGAATCTGGCTTGATCATAAGAAATAAAGCACGCTTAGTGGCCAAAGGCTACAACCAGGAAAAAGCATCGATTATGATGAGACCTATGCTCTTGTAGTCAGATTAGAGGCCATTAGGATATTTCTATCCTTTGCATCGATTATGAACTTTAAGCTCTTTCAAATGGATGTCAAGAGCACCTTTCTGAATGGCTACATTCAAGAGAAGGTATATGTAGATCAACCTCTCGGCTTTGAAAATTTTAAACATCTGAACCATGTATAGAAGCTCAACAAGGCCCTTTATGGCCTGAAACAAGCTCCCAGAGCTTGGTATGATAGATTGAGATGTTTCCTTTTGGAAAAAGGGTTCGTGAAGGGTATGGTTGATATCACATCCGAATTCAAGACTTGGCTAATTCTTCAAGATTTGATTGACATGATTTCAAATTTGCTTAAGCATCATCAAAAAAATGTTCTCCATGAGATTTTTCATGATTTGTGAATTTTTTACACATAATGCTTCCAACATAAAATGTATGCTTTTGTTCATCAAAAGTGTGTTACTTATTGTTACTATTTGTAAAGAATTTTCTGAGATGATGCAGGGTGAATTTGAGATGTCGATGATGGGTGAGCTGACCTTCTTCCTTGGGCTACAAATCAAACAAATGGAAAGTGGTATCTTCATTCAGCAATCGAGGTAACCAAGTATCGAGGGATTATCGGCTCATTACTATACTTAACTGCGAGTCTCCCTGATATTATGTTTAGTGTTTGTATGTATGCTAGATTTCAAGCATTGCCTAAAGATTCACATTATACTGCTATTAAATGCATCATGAGATATTTAAAAGGAACAACTAATATGGGATTATGGTATCCTAGGGATGTCTCATTATCCTTGGTAGAATATTCCGATTCCGATTTTGCGGGATGTAAGTTGGATCGGAAGAGCACTAGTGGGACTTGTCACTTACTAGGCAGTTCCTTAGTTGCAAGGCACAATAAAAAGCAAGCTTGTGTTGTTTTGTCCACCGCCGAAGCGGGACACATTGTCGCCGGTGTGTGTTGCGCTCAAATCCTATGGATGAAGCAGCAACTTATCAACTCCCCCCAACTTAAGGCTTTGTTTGTCCTCAAATAAATGGTAAAGCACATCCGAATTCAAGACTTGGCTAATTCTTCAAGATTTGATTGACATGATTTCAAATTTGCTTAAGCATCATCAAAAAAATGTTCTCCATGAGATTTTTCATGATTTGTGAATTTTTTACACATAATGCTTCCAACATAAAATGTATGCTTTTGTTCATCAAAAGTGTGTTACTTATTGTTACTATTTGAATACTACAACAGTAACATTACAATATTAGAATCAAATCTAAACTATAAACAAAATATATTCATAATGAATTCTAACATTAAGGAATACATATTTGTTATGATTTATAAATATTTCATATTCCATATTATATAATTAAACAATAAATGGTAATAAATTTATATTTATAATGAACATCATCTAAAATTAAGGAATCGGAAATAATGATTGTACTTTTATATTATATATCGTTATATAATGATTGTACTTTAATATTATATAATGTAACAACTGCATATTATTGTTTCTTAATGTAATGGCTGCATTATAACTGTATGTTGGAAGAAGTTAATTTGCTAAGCGTTTTATTGATTTTATATTAAATAAATTTTAAAATAACGTACATGACCGATAAATATTTCCTAACATAGTGAAAATATTAATGAAATAAATTTTAAAATAACATACATGAACAATAAATGTTTCATAATGTAATGGAAATATTAATCAAGAAAATATTGATTATACATTTATATCTATAATGGGCAATGTCTAAAATTAAGAAATCAAAACTATTTTAAATATGTATAATACTTAATTATATAATAGGTAAAATGAAATATTTATAATTCATAACAAATATGTATTCCTTAATGTTATAACTCATTATGAACATATTTTGTTTATAGTTTATATATGGTTCTAATATTGCAATGTTATTGTTCCAGTATTCAAATAGTAACAATAAGAAATATAATAAATGGCAATAAATTTATATTTATGATGAACATGGTCTAAAATTAAGGAATCGAAAATAACTTTGATTAGAATTGAACTAATATTTAAATTAGTCATTTTCCTAAGATTGCTATTCTATTTTAGTTGTAAAATGTCAAATCATTTATTAGCTAAATATATATATGATTCAGAACTAATAAAGGAAAATTTAAAATCACAAACATATATATTAAAATGATAAATTTTATTTGTTACAATTGTACGGTTACAAGTCTTTTTTTACAATTCAAATTTTATGAAAACATATTATTACACCGTTACAATTCAAATATTATAATGATTGTACTTTTATATTATATATCGTTATATAATGATTGTACTTTAATATTATATAATGTAACAACTGCATATTAATATTTCTTAATGTAAGACTGCATTGTAACTGTGTGTATGGAAGAAGTTAATTTGCTAAACGTTTTATTGATTTTATATTAAATAAATTTTAAAATAACGTACATGACCAACAAAATTTACATAACGAAATGAAAATATTAATTAACTAAATTTTAAAATAACACACATGAAAAATAAATGTTTCATAACGTAATTAAGATATTAATCAAGAAAATATTGATTATACGTTTATATCTATAATGAGCAATGTCTAAAATTAAGGAATCAGAAATAACATTAATTTGAATTATACCAATATTTGAATTAGTCATTTTCCTAATATTGTTATTCTATTTTAGGTGTAAAATATCAAATTATTTATTAGCTAAAATACAGCTGGTACTTTCAGAACTAATAGAATAAAATTTAAAATTACAAACATATATATTAAAATTTAGAAATTTGATGGTTACAATTCTACGGTTACAATGCTTTTTTTATAATTTGAATTTTATGAAAATATATTATTACACTGTTGCAATTCAAATATTATAATGATTTCACTTTAATATTATATAATGTAATGTAATGATTGACCAATAAATGTTTCATAACGTAGTCAAAATATTAATTAAGCAAATTTGCACACTGCATAAAATCTCTCTCCTCAAATAAATGCAAATAATAAAATACCTTAAATTGCATAATTTTTCATCTTAGAAGATTTGATTCAATTACAGTTGTGATCTTGAATCAATTTTCTAGTGTAAGTACAATATAATACAAACTAAACTATATAATAAAAAATATAACCTTAAATCAAAATACAAATCTTTATACATCACACAACGACATTAAACACTGGAAAAATAATATTATCACAAAATGTATCAAAATGACTATTAAAACACATACAATTTATTGCTCTAATTTAGGTAAGATAACATATAATACATTCTCTAGTGTTTATTTTTAAACAATTATTTATTTAAAAATTGAAAAGAAAATAATCAAATACCAAATTGTCATGGGCTATTATCTTTTTCTTCCTTTGTATTATCTATCATTGTCGACGCCATTTTCAACAATTATATTACAACCTGGTAAAGACAATCCATATGCTCTTTGTTAAAATAATGATTACTTTTAGTAGAAAATTCTAAAAATAAAATATTAGATACACAAATATATAGAAAATTAAGCTACAACAATGCTTCAAGAGTGAACCAACAATAAGAGACATCAAGGATGAAATAAAATGGAAGAAGAATACGAACCAAGAAGATAAAAAATTATATTACAACCTGATATAGACAATACATATGTCATTTTCAACAATTATATTACAATCTGGTAAATACAATCCATATGCTCTTTGTTAAAATAATGATTACTTTTAGTAGAAAATTCTACAAACAAAATATTAGATACACAAATATATAGAAAACTAACCTACTATAATGCTTCAAGGGTGAACCAGCAATAAGAGACATCAAGGGTGAACCAACAATAAGAGACATCAAAGGTGAAATGAAATGAAATGGAAGAAGAATAAGAACCAAGAAGATAAAAAATTGGGGGAAGATAAGAAAAGTGATGAAATGATGGAGTAAAAAGTAGAGAGATGATTCTATGCTTTAGAATAAAAAGTGAGAGAAATATATGGAAGAATAGAAAAAAAGTGTGAGAGAAAGATAATGAGCTATTTTGTTAAATTGAAACAAATAGTCAAGACAACTTTTCATCTTATGTGTGAGGTGAGGTTGCATAATAAGAAGTAGAGAACTTTTTACAGGAAAATTTTGCATAAGGTATTGACATGTGTCACTTGTTAATGTGGCTAGAGTTGATATTGACATGTGTCTATTGCTAATGTGACAAGAGTTTTTTTTGTTAAATAGTAAATAGATGTTAATGATGAGAATTGAACACACAACTTCTTTCACTTCATTCATTAAATTCTTCATCATAACCAATGGACCACCTTATAACCCCAATAATGGTGAATATTAAATAGGATAATGAAATTTTGACTTTATACTATATTGTTGCAAAAATGCTGAATAAATTAATTGCGAATAATGATAAAAATCGTACTACGTATTCTTCAGAATTAATAAATTAGATTTTAATTTAAACATAAAAATTTATGTCATTTTCGATTTAGGTAAAATAAATCATTTGTTATTTATTTTTTTTTAAATTTAAAGGGGGCAGTTGCCCCCACCCGTCCTTTGATAGTTCTGCCTCTGATTGCAGCATGGTCAGTGTAAACAATAATTTTGGCCCATTCAAATAACTTCTAAATTTTTCCAAAGCAAATACTATGGCTAATAACTCTTTTTCAGTGGTTACATATTAACTTATGCTTCATTTAAAACCTTATTAGCATAGTGTATTGCATGAAAAATTTGTTCCTTTTTCTGCCCCAAAACTGCACCAATTGCGTAATCACTTGCATCGCACATTAATTCAAAAGGTAGATCTCAGTTTGGTGTAGTTATGACAGGGGCAGTTACGAAGCTATATTTTAATTTATTGAATGCTTCTAAACAAGAATTATCAAAATTAAAAATAGAATCTTTAAGAAGTAAATTGCAAAGGAGCTTAGCTGTTTTCGAGAAGTCTTTGATAAATATATGATAGAACCCAAAGTGTCCTAGAAAGCTCCTTATTCCTTTGACGTTAGTTGGTGGAGGCAGCTTTTTTATCATTTCTATATTTGCTTTATTGATTTCGATTCCTTTTACTAAAATTTTGTTCCCTAATACAATTCCTTTTGTGACCATGAAATGACATTTTTTTCCATTTTAGTACCAAGTTTGGTTGCACGCATCTTTCCAGTACTGTCTCTGGATTTTTCAGGCATAAATCAAATGAATCCCCAAATATTGAAAAGTCATCCATAAAGAGCTCGATGCATTTTCTATCAAGTCGGCGAAAATAGCCAGCATGTATCTTTGAAAAGTGGTAGGAGCCTTACATATTCCGAATGGCATTTTCCAATAAGCATACACGCTGAAAAGAAAAGTAAATGTTGTCTTTTCTTGGTCTAATGGATCGACAGCAATTTGATTGTAACCCATATATCCATCTAGGAAATAATAGAAGGCTCACCTTGTTAATCTTTCAAGCATCTGATCCATGAAAGGTAGCGGAAAGTAATCTTTTCTTGTAGCTGCATTGAGCTTGCGGTAATCTACGCACATTCTCCACCCAGTAACAGCTCTCGTTGGTATCAGTTTATTATTTTTATTTCAGATTATCGTCATCCCTCCTCTTTTAGGTACTACCTGAACCGGACTTATCCATTTGCTATCTGAAATAGGATAAATCATACCAGCTTCAAGCATCTACACCACCTCTTTTCTAACCACTTCCTTCATAGTTGGGTTGAGTCTTCTTTGTGGTTGTGCACAAGGTTTGTAATCATCTTCCATCATAATTTTGTGCATACATATGATGGCTTGATTCCTTTCAGATTTGTCAATATCCAACCAAGTGCTTTTTGGTGTTGTACCAATACTCGAACCAATTTTTGCTCTTACAGAGTGGAATGCAGATTGCTGATAATTAGTGGTTTGTCGGAATTTCCTTCCAAAAACACATATTTCAAATAGGACGAAAATTCCTTCAACTCCAGCTGCAATGTCGATTTGTTGTCTCTACTCTGGCTATCTTCCAACTTTTCTTATAAAGAGAGGATCTCGTTTGTTGCATCAAGAGTTTTGATCAGTTCTTTGATCTGATCCCCCTCTACAAAAACTGCAGGCACCTCCAAAGGTCCATCTAGTTGAGTTTTCTCACAAATCACATCAAGAACATCTAATTGAAAGCATTGTTCTTTGTCCTTTGGATGATAAATCGCCTCAAAAATGTCAAACTAAATTTCTTCATCATCTACACGGACTTTCAGTTTGCCATTTTCCATGTCTATCCCCATCTTCATCGTTCTCATGAATGGCCTCCCCAAAATGAGAGGTATTTTCACATCTTCATAAATGTTAATGATGGCGAAGTCAACAGGAATGAGAAATATATCAACTTTAACTAGAACGTTTCAGCAACTCCTTTTGGATATTTTATAGATCTATCTGCAAGTTGTAGAGACATTCTCTTTCTTTTTTTTTCTCTTTTTCATTTTTTTCTTCTTTTCCTTCTAATTATTTTTATTTTCCAACACCCATAAATGTCCCATTTCTAGTTGTGATACTTTCGCAGTGTGCTGAAATAACTGAATTTCAGTTATTTGTTTAATCTGATCTTCCATCTTTTTAATAGCATCTTCAATGTCTTTTTAGTTTATGATGGTTGTTTGCATAAACTGGTCAAATATCTCCTTCAATTTGTTGTGAGGTGATTGTTGTTGGTTTAAGAAACAAATTTCCTTTTGGACATGGCTATGTTGTTGGCTGCAATCTTTACACCAAAAAATTTTGTTTTTGATATTCATCAATTGTTTGGGTAATTCTGCCAATTTTTTATGTATTTGATCTAACTTTTGTTGAAGTTCCTTCATGAAGTTATCAACTTCATCGTGAATATCAATGTTCTAATTGTAAGACATATTCCTAAGATAAATAAAATGGAAATTGTATCTATTTCCAACAAAGAAATTAGTAGGAAAAGAAATCTAAAACATAAACAATAAACAAGATTAGAATAAACTTTATTATTTTCATTTTTATACAAATTCAAATTAATTTGTACAAAAAGTGAAGAAAAAAAATTTATACAAGATTATTAATAATATAGCATAGTAAATAATAATTTCTATTATTTAGCATTCCCTGACAGCGGCGCCAATTTGTTGAACGAGTTCTTTAGCATGAGACAGTTTCCGATCTATTTATTTAGTGACTGGTTTATTCTTTGCTCACCATCTCGGCTTTGTTGGAAGAATTTCCAATGTCGGCATAATGGTTTCATGAATATTTCATTTGATGAAAAACTAAGCTTTATTGAATTATTAACAACTTCATACTATCTCTGTTTTGTGGAATCAATTCCAATACCGGTTTATTGTTATGAATTTAGCAAATTAATACAATTGATAATGAGTGATATTTATTTTTATTTCCTTTTATTAACAAAACTACTTCCTTATGGAATATTGGTAAAGAATAAAATGAACAAAAGAATAAAGTTAGAAGTTAACCGTACCACTTCTTTTGAAGGGTTGGTATAAAGAATAAAGAATAAATGTAAAGCAATAAATTGTTAATTGCAAAATATAAATGACTGAAAGTAAATGTTAATAGCGAAAATGTAAATGACAAAAGGTAAAAGTTAGTAGTTAGATCACTTATTATGACTGTGTATTTTTCTTTTTCACAAAGATACAATTTATGAATTAAATTGCACTTTGATTCAAGGTTTCTTTCTTTGTCAATAAATAAAATTTATTTGATAATATTTTACTATTTTACATTTGTATCTCTTTCAAGATTCAATTGTAGTATAGTATCGGGTTATGTCGAACCACAAGGAATTGCCTAATAGAACATTATTACAAACATGTTATATTACTAATAAAGTTTGAACGTATTTTTTATTTGGTTTTGTTTATGAAATTTTAACATTCTAACAAGTAAACATAAACGACAAATATGCACAAATTCTTGAGGAGAAAATTTAGTTTGAATGATGAAAATATTTCTTAATATGTTTCTATGAAAAATGTTCATGGAAGTTATGTGTTATACTTTTGTTATTCCAAACATCAGTTCATAAAATTTCTCTCAGTTCCCCGGTGAGAAAAAGTGATTTTCAAATCTTGTAAAATACATTAATTAATCAATAAAAAATCGTCACTCGACGAAATAAGTTGTCACGCCTTATTTCAGACTCCGTAAACATTGATTAGCCTTGATTACAAATTGCTTAAAATGGATGCTTTGATTTGGAAAATGAACTAAGGTGTATTCCTACTTTTTAGTTCATTTGTCAAGACTATAAAAAGAAGCATTTTGAATCTTGAAATCAAGTTTTACGTGATCAAGCTAAAATCGCATTAAACACTTTCTAAAGAATTGAAATTGCTAAAGTAATAACCTAAACATAATTCGACATAATGATGAAACAAGAAGTTACAAAAAATATTAGTGAGCCAAAATTCAACTAAAATTTAGGAGCATTAGTCATCTTAATCTAAGGATTTAAGACACTTTACTATGCACAAATGAGATTGCAAAATGAATTGTTGCATCTCATTTGATTACTCCTTCTCCTCTTGAATTAAGGAGAAATTACAAATAAAATTACCTACGCTACTTTGGAGTGGAAATCGTCCAAGAAATTATAAAGAAGAATGTGTAGAAGAAGAGAGAGATTCAGATGAAGTGTGGAAATGTATGAATTGTATAAATGAAATGGTCCTTTTAAACCCTTGAAGTGCCTCCTATTTATAGGAGTTCCATTACCCCGCTAAGCTCCTCTCTACCACCGCCAAGCTGCTGACCAAACCATTAGCATGGGTTTAGTCACTTGGCCAAGCAGCTTAGTCACCTGCTTGGGGCTGAGTCACCCAAGCTATGGTGAGCTACTTGGCTCAGTTATTGTGAGCTACTTCTAAAAAGCCAAAGGAGGCTACTTAGAGTGAGGTCATGCATGAAGTAAGCATGTTTGAGTGTCAACCGAACTTGGCCAACTTGTTGAGTGCACACGGCCAAGCTCCTATGTGGCACCGCTGAGCTACCTGCTTGAGCAACTTTGACCGTGCCTGATGTTGATGTGGCTTGGTGCTCGTCGATCTCGTCAGGTGTGTGGTTCCAAGCTGGGCACTCCAAGTGCACGCTATGTTGCTCAATGAGCACTTAGCGTGTGCCATGCGTATGGTGGCTCGTGCCAAGCTCGTGTTCTGACCGTGCCTAGTTGAGTCTGATTGTGCCAGGTTGAGTCTGGTCGTGCTAGTTGAGTCTGATTGTGCCAAGTTAGTGTCTAGGTCACGTTGCGCGTGCATTTGGTCCAAGCTAAGCTGCTTAGTAAGTAGCTTCATGTTGACTTCATGCTTTCCACATAGGCCAAGTTTTGGTGAATCATGTTTAAGGCTAAGCATACAGTTCGCCACTCCAAGCTTAAGCATGTCATGTATAAATTATTTTGTCCTATTTTAAGCACTTTGTTTGCACTTAAATGTTTCATCTCTTTTCTTCCTAAATCCTACAAAATAAAGTAGAAAAGAGATACACAAAGAATATATATACAATATTGTGATATTTTATCCAAAGGTGTTGAATTAAGTTAATTTTCTCAATCTTGCCAATGATAAGTGTCATAAAAAGTATATAAAATTTAGGTATTTTTTGCACTTATCAAATGGCCCTATTGTTTTTGATAAATATAAAATATAATTTTTTATACTTTAGGTTGATGAAGATGGCTTAGGAATATAGAAAGTAAACAATATTGCATAGCACCCACTTGTCTTCCTAGGCATCCTGGGCAATGTGTTCGCCATGGTGAATGCGGCAGCAGATAAAGGCGGGTGATTCCACTTAGAGGACTCAGCAAGGACTGAGTCATGGTGGAAAGTGAGGATGGAAGGGAGGGGTCAAATATGGCATGTGAGGAGGAGGGGTTTTCCTGGGAAGAATTGGAGGGTTTGATGGTGGAGGCTAGGTGATGACCGAGTGGTATGAAAAATTCATTCTCTCATAAGCATATGGCACCACCGGTGCTACATACAATACATTCTCTCATATAAGCATATGGCACCACCAGTGCTACATACAATACATTCTCTTCCCATACATGATAGACTAGACCACATTAAAACTCATAACACTTGCAAAGGTAGTGCAACTAAAATGCCACATTGTCATAGACGGTGTTTTAAATTAGGGTTGGATCGTGATTGTCGTAACAATTACAATTACTATGAATGTAGTCATTGTGACCATTACGATATGGATTGCAGCTCGTTCTAGTGCGCCATGATGTGAATGAGAGAACACATTAGTAGCTCTGATAGGGGCTCAACACTTAGCTTTAAGTAACGCTGAAGAGTAGTTGTTAGAAATTATAAATTTCTAATTAAGGTGAGCAACATATATTTGATACAATGATATCAGCTATTTATTTTTGGGATTACATTATAAGTGATCTAATTACTGACACCCCTTAGATTTCTAAAAGCTTATAACGGATATAGGCTTAATGGGTGGACACCCATCAGGTTAACCCATAGGGGATAATGGGAACCCTATAAGTTAACACATAAGGAAGGTTATGGTCCCCAATACACCAAATCAAAAAATTCAGTTTTCTCCTCTCCCCATCAGAGTGAAAACGCAAGTCCCAAGAGGAATCAGGGATGGTTGAGGAAGGCCATCATACCACAAAACCTCTTTCAGAAACGTAGATCAAAGGAGCACATCCAGGAACATGGATTCAGGTATGACACTACACCCTTTGATTCATATATGTGCGTGAGAATCATGAAATTCAAGATCCTAGGATTGGTAATTCACCAATCATAAGGAATTTCAACGAGTGGTATCAGGGTATAAGTTCTGAATTTTATGATTCTCCATTAAGGGTGTTTTTCCAAATCTTGTATGAACCCTAATTTTAATTTGGGGATTATTGAATTATGCTTCCGCTGTTAGTTATAAAGATTGGGAATTTAGGGTTTAATTTGGGAATTTATGCAATCTGATTATTGCATAATTGTCTTGAAATATATGACTTAAATCAATTTCTTATTTGTTACTTTTGTTGATTGCTGTTGTGGATTACTAGAACGAATCTGGAAAGGAACATGTGTATGTTTTATTGTCACAGTATGATCTTGAAACCAAATGCATGTTGCACTGCTACTACTATTGGGTTTTTTAAGTTGCAGAGTAACAGTTCTGTGAATGTATTTGGCTATTAACAACCTGCATTTTTTCTATTGTTGAAAGTTTCAAAAGCTCTTAACTGAGAAGTGTGCTTAATGTATGTTGGTTACATTATTGTTTTGGAAGTTTCCTTGTCATGTTCTCTTATACTTAATGGCAATTTACGGTAAAGGTGAATAAACACCATTCCTTGTCCATTTTGGGTGGCTACGGCTATGTAATGGTTGCAGCGTGCTAAATTCAGCAGTCAGTGGGTTAATATAATGAACTCTGGTTCTTTTGGCCGGTTATAGTATAGTAATTATGCTATAGTAATTTGCAAGCTCTTGGTTTGATGTGTTACATAATTGAATGGAGAATGGATTATGTATATTTAGGATCTACCATACGTAAACTAGGCCAAGCTAAACTTTCACATAATAGTATAATGATGTATATATCACAGGTTTGAAGAGAATATTATGTTCTTGGTTAAGCTTATATAATCTACAGTGTGCATCTAGTTTTTTTTTTTTTTTTGTTGGTGCATTCTTCTATATATATATATATATATTGATTTGGAATTATTGTGGGATTAGATTTGGTAATTATGAAAGATATCAAAACTGGAGGTTTTAATTCCAAAATCATTAATTTTTAGTAATGGACCCATATTATTTTAATTTTTGTCTCGTAATTATCTTGGATTAATGGATGCAATATGTTGCCAAAGTAACTTCTATTGTTAGAAATTAATTGAATTACACACATGAGTATGAGATTATTTATGCAATTGTGTTCGGTCCAAAGGAAGACACAATTTGGCAAAATAATAACATACATGTAATGATAAATATGTAACAATTATAAAGTTTATTTTCATGTGAATAATAGTCGGTCCAAAGAAAGGCTATTGTTTGACAGAACTGATTGTTAATATTTGATCATTACACTGAGAGTACCACTTACAAATTAATTTCTCTGTCCAAAGACTAGATATTGATGTTGTGTATCTAGTTTTTTTTTTTTTTTGTTGGTGCATTCTTCTATATATATATATATATATTGATTTGGAATTATTGTGGGATTAGATTTGGTAAGTATGAAAGATATCAAAACTCAAGGTTTTAATTCTAAGATTATATTTTTAGTAGTGAACCCATATTGTTTTAATTTTTGACTGGTAATTATTTTGGATTAATTGATGCAATATGTTGCCAAAGTAACCTCTATTGTAGAAATTAATTGAATTACACATATGAGTATGACATTATTTATGTGAATTGTGTTCGGCCCAAAGGAAGGCACAATTTGGCCAAATAATAACAGACCTGTGATGATAAATATGTAACAATTTTAAAGTTTTTTTCATGTGAATAATAATCGCTCCAAAGAAAGGCTATTATTTGACAGAACTAATTGTTAATATTTGATCATTACATTGAGAGTACCAGTTATAAATTAATTTCTCTGTCCAAAGACTATAAATTTATGTTATGCTAGGTATCTTGTGATGAGTCTATTATGTGAACATGTCTTGTTTTAAATATATTACATGACTTGTTTGTTTAGATTTGAATATGTTATTTGGATTCAGTGTCTTCTACCAATGCTGCAAATTTTTCTGCTCAAATCAGTAACATCCCACTACTGAATGGGACAAACTTTAAGGTCTGGAAGGAAGCCGTAGAAATCATTCTTGGCTGTATGGATTTGGATCTGGCACTTCGTTTGGAGAAATTCATTTCCACTGCGGAAAACCTCGATGAGGCTAAAATTAAGAAATGGGAACGCTCTAACCGAATGTGCTTGATGATCATGAAATGCTCTATTCTAGATGCGTTTC
>NW_017716929.1:0-564 GCF_001865875.1 Lupinus angustifolius
GTGCAAGGAAGTTCCTTGAAGAAATAGAACAAGTCTTTGCCAAGAATGAAAAGGCGGAGACGAGTAGCCTTTTGGCTAAACTCATCTCCATGAAGTATAAAAGCAGAGGGAACATAAAGGAGTACATTATGGAGATGTATAATCTCGCATCAAAACTCAAGGCACTTAAGTTAGAGCTTGGTGATGACCTACTCGTGCACTTGGTTTTGATCTCTCTTCCTGCACACTTTGGGCGATTCTAAGTGAGTTATAACACTCAGAAGGACAAGTGGTCCCTTAATGAGCTTATATCTCACTGTGTGCAAGAGGAAGAGAGGCTGCAGAGAGATAAGACTGGAAGTACTCACTTGGCTATGACCCCTCAGAATAAGAAAAGAAAGAGCAATAAGGGTGCTGCGAAAGGGCCTTCGCAGCAAAAGAAATTGAAGAGTAATGAGGAATTTACCTGTTACTTCTGTAAGAAGCAAGGACACATGAAGAAAGAGTGTCCTAAATATGCCTCATTACGTGTAAAGAAGGGTAAATTTCTAACTCTTGTTTGTTCTGAAATTAATTTGACTTTTG
>NW_017716930.1:0-48275 GCF_001865875.1 Lupinus angustifolius
GCGTTTAGGTCATATATCTAAACAAAGATTTCAAAGACTTGTGTCGGATGAAATTCTTGACCTTTTAGATTTATCAGACTTTGAGGTCTGTGTTGAGTGCATAAAGGGAAAACAGACAAACAAACAAAAGTTAGGTGTCAAAAGAGTTAAAGATGTCTTAGAACTAATACATAGGATATATGTGGTCCTTTCCCTATGGCTTCTTGGAATGGACAACATTATTTTGTTACATTCATAGACGATTACTCTAGGTACAGCTACATATATCTTATACATGAGAAGTCCCAATCCTTGGATGTTTTCAAGTCTTTCAAGGCTGAAGTTGAACTTCAACTTGGAAAGAAAATTAAGGCTGTCAAATCTGACCGTGATGGGGAATATTATGGCAGATATGATGGATCAGGAGAACAACGTCCAGGGCCATTTGCGCTTTTCCTCATAGAGTGTGGAATTGTTCTGCACTACACTATGTCAGGCAAACCTAGCATGAATGGTGTTGTTGAGCGACAAAACCGAACTCTTAAGGATATGGTGAGAAGTATGATTAGTCATTCTTCCTTACCAGAGTCTCTTTGGGGAAGCTTTAAAGACCGCAGTTTACATGTTTAATAGGATGTCAAGTAAAGCAGTTAACAAAACCCCATATGAGCTTTGGACTAATAAAAGGCCAAGTTTGAAACACTTGCAGATTTGGGGTTGTCCACCTCTGGCGCGGCCTTATAGACCGCATGAAGGAAAACTAGACTCTAGAACTGTTAGCTGTTATTTTGTTGGCTATGCTGAACGCTCTCGGGGCTATAAATTTTATGATCCCACTTCAAGACTCTTTTTTGAGACGGGAAATGCAAGATTTCTTGAGGAAGTTGATTTTGGGAAGGAAGAGAACATAAGGATATTGTCTTTGAGAAAGAACCGGTTACTGATTGTGAACAAGTTCTTGTGTCTATTACCATTCAATGAATAAATTCGACAATAGAAGATAATGTTCAGAATATTATCCTTGACAATATTTTAGAACAAGACAACAATGAGGTTCTCCCTCAAGTACCTATTGAACAAATTCAACAACCTCAAGAAGTAGAAATGTCATTAAGGAGATCTACTAGAAATTTCTAATTAAGGTGAGCAACATATATTTGATACAATGATATCAGCTATTTATTTTCGGAGTTACATTATAAGTGATCTAATTACTGACACCCCTTAAATTTTTAGAAGCTTATAACAGATATGGACTTAATGGTTGGATACCCATCAGGTTAACCCATAGGGGATAATGGGAACCCTATAAGTTAACACATAAGGAAGGTTGTTTTCTTCTCTCCCCATCAGAATGAAAACGCAAGTCCTAAGAGGAATCGGGGATTTGGTTGAGGAATGTCATCATACCACAAAACCTCTTTCAGAAACGTAGATCAAATGAGCACATCCAGGAACATGGATTCAGGTATGACACTGCACCCTTTGATTCATATATGTGCGTGAGAATCATGAAATTCAAGATCCTAAGATTGGTATTTCACCAATCATAAGGAATTTCCAACCGTAGTTTCTAAAGGATTTAAAACCATCCCCTAAGCCACCACCCAAACTTTAGCGTTAAAGGGAAGACAATTTCTGAAAACACCGAAAGACTAACAAACATGAAATTTTTAATTGTTCATAGAACGACTTTGATGTCCTCATGGGAACAAAGAAACATGCCGCAAGCATCTTATTATTACATCTATGGAGAAAAATAGTCCCTTCAACCTAGCAACAAAATTTCAATTAAAAAAGCTTACAAAGGATTTCCCACAGCATTTTCTTGTTTTTTCCTCTCTAACTTCAGAAATGTGCATGCCTATAACTTCACTCACTTTCTCTGAAGATGTCTAATAATTTACCTTGCCTTTCTTGCAGGAGGTGCAGTGTCTTCATCATCAGACTGAATATCTCCATACTGCCATATTCCACGCCTGGTGGTCTTCGCTTCTTCCTGGAAATTCTCCAAATTATCAAGCGCCAGCTTTCTTTCTCTTTTGTCCCATCTATTCCTTTTCTCAATCCGAGCAAGTCCTTCCTGGAAATTCCACACGAAAACAAAATGATTAAAGAAGTTTGTTTTGTACTGTATGTGCAATCATCTAACCATATAAGACTTCAAAAGCATTTTAGTTTTCAAGCAAAAAGAGTGAGCAGAAATGAAAACCTGTAAAATGAGAGCATTAACACTAATATCAGAATCGACCGCAACAAGAGTCACAGCAAGAACTGTCCCAGTTCCCTGCCCTTTCACTTTTCCTCCAGTAGTATCTCTCTCCTCAACCTTGGCCCCGAACTCTTTTCCACTGTTTAAAGTGATCTCACTCAAATATTCTGCTGCCTCTTGGCCATAATCCTCTTCCAAGTTTGGAAGCTTTATGTATGCAAGGCTACATAATTGAGCAAGGCCAGGTGCAGCAGACACAGATGGATCAAGGGGTCGTAACTGACTGTAAGCTACTTCTTCTTGATTACCATAATCAATGTAGAATACTTCAAATTTGTCTTTTGGTGATTCGACTGGTCCTCGCGGTGTGTTGACGATCTACAAAATTCAGTTATGAATTATCAGCATATAGAAGAAATAGACAAGGTGGGACAAGTATTGAACCAACTAATAAGCATCACAACAACTGACTGTAATTGCAGGAAATTGCAAAAACTGGTTATAGAGAACACATGCAGAAAGTGATGTGACTAAATAATTTATGGCCCTAATCTATTCTGGCATTGATATTCAGGGTTAAATAAGCTTAGTTTAGTTCTGCAAAAAAATGAACAGGAGAGTAAAAAATATACGCCATACTGATGGAATACAAACCTAAGACCTCATGAAGAAACCTAGATAACATCAACAAATATAGGGTGGATGGGGGTGAGTGTACGGGGGTGCGGGGAACTACAGGATTTATAAAAAATGCAGAACAATTTGTCTAACTGAATTCCTCAATTGATGTAGCAATTTTCAACAACCCATAATAACTGACATTTTTCAACCATAGAATGGCAATGCACCCACACCAATATTTAACAAAAATCTTGCTGAACTTACCAATGCCCGGTACCAGGAGTTATCAGCAAGAAAATGAGAAAGGACTATATCACCCTTCTTAGGATTAAAAGCACCCAGCACAGGAGCTTCTTTAAGGTTCAAAGAAGCAAGCTGGTTCTGAATAGACGCTATCTTTTGATCTCCAATGGTCTGAACATAGAATTTACCACCACCCAAGACTTCTGTGACAATTACCTACACGTGCAAAACAGGTGTGTCATTCACCATTTTTAAACACAAAACAAGGATTAATAATGAGACAGTAGAGTATCATAAGCACCTTCAGGACTTCTTGCTGTTTATTCTCAACAGCTGCACCATTGGATACTTCCTCCCCTTCAACATAATTTTCCCAGATCTGCAATACAAATCACATTGGATTAGTTAAACAGGAAAAGAACAGTAGTAATGTCAAACAAGATTGGGGATCCTGTTCTTACTTTAAGTTTTTGCTTCTTCGCAGATTGTTCGGCTTGCTGCAAAAGGTGTATATCCGGAATTCTGTCATTACCGAAGGAGGTTTGAAGTTTAGCCAGACCAGCTTCCAGTAGTGTGATTGCCACATTGGTCCTAGACTCCCATAACGATCCCAAGAATGTTCCAGTTCTATCAACCGTTTCAACCTCAATCTGCAAACATAAAAGAATATTAAATAAAACTAAAGCAGCATACAGGAAACTTAAGTTCATAGAAGAAACAGATTTACCTCTACATCTCTCTGCAATATCTTTCGCCTCATCAATGCAATTGCTTCTTCAGAATATGGCTCACCGCGAGCAGGACATCTGACACCAGAGAATGAGAAAGCAATGCTGCAAGTTTCTTTTGGAATCAACAATTTGAAACGATGGCCACTGAGAACATATTCCACAACAGCAGAAGTTCTTCTACTTCGGTGCAGGAAAGGCAAGAAGTCTTTGGCTTTCTTGGCTGATGCCTAATAAGAATCAAAGGGAAACAGTTTCACATTTGATTACATTTTATAAGCTTCAAAGTTAAACAATATTTAGTGTAGTTATATATTTTCTCACTGTGATCAAGTCAGTTATATGACTTGCTGGAGAATCCTTGCCAGAATGGATCCCTTTCCTTCCAGAAGTTGCACGTGATTCGGCAGCAAGAAGAGCATCGTAGTAGTTTGATCTCTCTTCAAAGTCACGATGTCTGATGACAGTTCCTAAGCCACGAGCAACTATTAGCTCAGCTATATTCACCCCAGTTTGCTGACTTCCAGCAGGTGGAACAGATGAAGGGGCATTATCACCATCACCCTTCACAGGGGACAACTGGAAGATTGATCCAAAATCCATTACTCTGGAATCAGCAGCTCCAGATGGAACTGCAGATCCCTCTGTGGGAACAATCTTTCTTGAGTACTCCATTTGAACATTCACCTGCAAATCAGTAGTAGTCAGATACAACTGAATCAATCAATGATATCTAATAGGATATCAAAAGATATTTCCATACTTGACGACCAATGAGGCGAGTTCTCAAGAACTCCTTTGCTTCACGGGCATAAGGAGCAGGTTTCTCATCTCGCCTAGGATTGCCTATTTTCGGACACCTAATACTTGAAAGGTTAACTCGCCTCTCAGCTAGAGGACTGCCAAATGGAACGGAATCATCAGCAACAATGACGCAATCTCCACTGACAACCTCGACCACCTGGAAAAATCAAGTTAAGATATTATATGCTTAAATCACTGAAGATTGAACATTTACGATGAATAAATTACTAAAATGTTTTACCTTGCCAGTAAAATTTTGGTCATGGATTGCCTTTGAATTTGAAGGAGGTTGTACATAGTTAGTCCAAATCCTTAACCTTGTTTTCTTCGCCTGGAGCTCAGCAGCCTTCAGCTTCCGTTTTGCCTCTTCTTCCATCATATTTGCGCTCCATTCAACATATTTAGCTAAACCCTGTTTAATGGAAACATCAAAGGGAGAGAAATATTCAGTATATTTTGACTGATACTTTATCAGACCAGATACAGAAAAACATTAATAATAGAGAAATCATGGAAATCAGTCTCCAACTAAACTTTCAATAATAGAATTAGAGAGTACTGATTGCCTATAAGTACTATTGCATTAGAACTAAGATAAATTAGAACCAACACTAGAAGAAGATGGCAACTGATAAAACACTGATACTTCAAGAAAGTGAAACATATTTCGAGATAACATTCCAGCCAAGCAAATATAAGTATCGATGATTTCTTTGAAGGACTTCTTAGTTCTTAGTATGAACCCAAAGCCAGCAGGAATTGCAAGCACGATGTTCTCTTTTCAAATTCATCTAGGTGGTTGGTAGTTAAGAAAATACTTTTTAAGAGCTTCAATACATATTGCTTCATACTAATCATATCATATATACTTCAATTCTTGATATTCAGTCACATAAAACAATGAAGCTATGCTACAGTGTAAAATCATGGCAGTGAACATTTCAGATCCCACAAGAACTAATTTTAGACAAAATAAATCATGCTAATATCACTAAACAAGTGAATCACATACACTTTCCACCAGCTCCAATGCCAGGTCCTTTGCCGATTCACCATCAGGATAATACACTGATCCAATCAAATTGTTGAACTTATCAACACCTTCAAGAACGATACGAACCTACAAACCCACCTGATATTTAGAAATTTTGCAGGAATACTAAAGGCAATGTAACTTATAGAAGCTTCTTACTCACATCTCGATTCAATAGACGCAGCTCAGTAAAAAATTTAGCGTCAGGTGCAAAAGGATCAGCAGCAGTAGTTTCAGAAGATGCTGAAGCTGCAAGTTTTTGGGCAGATGTAAGTGGGGCTCGAGGTTCCCCAGGAGTATTTCCATTAGTGGCATCAGCTGTCACCTCTGATTCAACAATGCTTTCAGATACAGCTCTCCTTCCCATTGATGGGGCCTGGTATAAAGGAAAAACAATAACAGCATGGACAAACAATGGTAGCAATAGCATATAAACTTGGATTTAAGAACATAATTTATGGTGATAATTAACAGCATTTATGAAAAATACCTGAATTCCAGCAACAAAAACTTGGACAAACTGAAACTCTGGGAGTAAATAGACCCGGATCGTGCTGCCATCACGAACCTGCTCAACAATTGCTTCCATGGGTGCACCCTTGTTTGCAGCTAATAAACCCATAGCATCGAAGTTACTAGAATCACCAATGGCAGAAGGTGGTAGGTTTCTGATGGATGCCTCACCAGCACCAGGATCCTACAATCACCGCAGAATCATATTATATAGAACACTCATGAGAGATTTCTACAGAATACACAAAAAAACTACACATCCATTTTGTCTGGTCAATTTAAATGGCATTTGAAGATATGGTCATAAAATATATTGGATAAGAAAGCATTAAGTTTATTCCGCAATTAAACCTTAATTTCAAAAAATGAACTGACAGATGGTCATTTCCGTAATAAATAAGTACCAAATGCAGCACATAATTAGGTTGACTTTGAGATAATGACAAAGGTAACATAATTTTTAATGCTGCACTGACATCACACACATGTTACTTACAAAGTTTGCAAAAAATCTATTTCTTGCTAAAGAGGAAAACTCAAACAAACCTTGTTCCAGCGACCAAGGCCTTCTTGTTTAGCTTGTTCTTCCAAACGTAACAACTCTGCCAGGTAAGGACTTACTTCTCCTTTCTGCTGCCCTTGTTCCCGAACCTGCGTGAATAAAATTGCAATAAACTCAATTCAGTAACAACGGAAATAATTAAAATATAACACACAAAAAATGAGCGGCCTAGTGCATGAGGCTCCACCTAGTGGGTCTGGGGAGGGTAGTTGTACATAACCTTACCTCCACAAGCGGAGAGGTTGTTCTAACCTATGACCTCTTGGTCACTATCACTAAGTAGTGACCTTACTCTTGTGTCAAGAGTCACACTCTTAAAATATAACTCATTCTCACACATCGAAATAAATGATATTCGACAATGTCAAAAATATTTAAAACACGATGCACATATGTACATAAAGCAAACAATATTCAATTATTCATTTATCCAACCTTTGCCCATCCATGAGAAACAACCAGCAATGCAACATTCTTGTCGCCAACAAAAACAGTTCCAAAGTCTCGACTTATGGCTGGTACATTGTAATCAACCTTGAAAGTCACTTCCTGTTACCATAATAATTTATCATGTCAAAGGCCAACCAGCATGCTTCATGATAGCGAAATAAACATATTGCTCGTGTTAAAAATGATTTTACAAAAGTGATTTTTGTATAAGCTTAAGAATAAAGCTTAGGAGAAAAGCTGAATTTCATTTTATATTTTGGAGCTCTATTATTTTATTTTATTTTTGAAAAAACCAACCCAAAGTTGTTGATTTTTAATACATGATCATTTTTTCATGAAAGAAACATTAACCAAATGGATCCTCAGTAAGACCAGAAAAAAACAGCAACTCTGTTTCTCGCACCTTCCCTATAGTGAGCTTCCTTAGAAACTCTCTACTTTCCCATGCAAATGCCTCATCCACACCGTTTCTTCGTGCCTACCAAAATTGCAAACAAAAAACAATACAAAATTAAACACAAACCACCAATGCAATTAAAACAGATAATTTATAATCAATCAATAAGAATTATAATAAAATAATAAAACTCAATATAAAATTTTAGTATTTTCCTTCAATACATGTTCCTTACTCACAAAAGCAAACTTTTTAAATAAAATAAAAGGTCAAACGAGTCAAATAGGGAAAAACTACCAGTCTAGGAGCAATAAGAGATGATAAAGTGATGGTCTTTTCAGGCAGTGGACCAGGCTTGGAACTTGCTATAGCCACAATTACCAAACAGTCCCCTGATGGAACCGCTTTCACTCTTCCCTTGTACCATCCAGTTGCCCCTGATGCCATTTTCAACACCTACTACGAACTGCATCAAAAAATTCAAAAACCTTTAAATGAATACAAACACAGATCAGAAAACACTGAAACTTTCTGAAAACATTGACTTAACATCTAATTAATACATTTATAGATAAGTTAACATCATGCAATAAATAATCAAACTCAGCAAATTATATAAAAAAACTCAGATCCAGAAATTGACAACACTATGGAATGGATCATCACATGCATGATGCTTTATTATCAAAATTAAACGGATCCGATTATCCAATAGGAAATGCAATTGAATTGATCTTAGATTCATAGTTATAAACGAGTGCAACAACATTAATCAATTAATTAATGAATTAATATAATTATATATTATATACCTTGAAATTGTTCGTTGTAGTTTCGGATCTAACGAAAATCGGAACGGGATTGAGAACCGAAACGAGAGAAGGAAGAAGAATTTGTGGCGGCGAATCAGGGTACGAAGAGAGAAAGAAGAAAGAGAGAGAGAAAATATAAGAAATCTGAGTTTGTGAGGAACAGGTGCCTTATATAGTACAGTGATAGAGTTGGGTTGTGTATTAGTGTCCCTTGTTTTGCGCAATAATTACATCGATGCCATGTTCAAATCCCGAGATAAGGAATGTCAGCGTTCTCGGTTCTTGATCCTATCGTATATCTGACGTCAGATTTTGAGATTTTGGGTCTTATTAGATAAAATTGTAAATTCGTGATATATTAAAATGTTATTTGGATCATTAAATGGTTATTAATTTAATATTTAAAAGATTTTTTTCATTAACTAAATTCATGAAATTTTAAATGGACATCACCTTAGTCACTCTATTCCAATTTCTACTTTGTTACTTAAGGTTAGTCAATGTTAATTTTTACGGATGTGTTGGTAATATATAGAAAAGATTAAAAGCAAAAGATAAATGAGTTATATGTTGGGGAAGAACACTACTTAACTGTACTCGTCATGGCACAGTCCGACCTAGACTTAGGTTATAAAGTATATTTCTTTTAATTAAAGATTGAATTATTTTTGATCAAAAAAATAAAACTAATAAATGCTTTTAGAATTAACCAAACATTGTTTTGGCTTGATACTTGCGTGGGTTAGCAGAGTCTCAAAGGAAGTTTTTCCTCGACTATTTTCTTTTGCTGTGGATAAAAGGACATTGGTGGCTCAGAATGGTTTCTGGTCGAATGAGGTTTGGTCTTGGGAGGTTCAGTGGAGAAGGAATTTATTTGACAAACAAGAGTCATTGGCAAGAAACCTGCTTGACTTGATTCATCATCATGCGTGTAGGAAGGAGGTCTCAGATTCTTGGAGATAGGGTTAGACACATCAGGATCCTATGTGGTTAAAACCACATACTTTGCTATGGTTATTCATAACAACTCTACTTTAGATAATGTGTTAAAAAAGTGTTGGATTAATTGTGTGTCTTCTTCTATTTGTTGTTTTGCTTGGAAACTTGTTAGACAAAGGATTCCAACCAAGGATAAGTTGTTCAAAAGGAACATCATTTGTGGGATTGATGACATGATTTATGTTTTATGCAAGAATGAAGTAGAATCTATGGATCATTTATTTATCTCTTGTGACTTCACTATGAGTGTTTGGCATGGCTTCTACTCTTGCTTCTACTCTTGGCTTCTACTCTTGGCTTCAAACTCCGGTTAATGTTCCTGCATCAATATTAGAATTGTTCATTCTTCATGATTCTTTTGTGTCTGGTAAAGGATTAAAACTTTGGAGAATGTTGTGGTTTGCAGTGGTGTGGTCAATTTGGTTAATGAGGAATGAAGCAGTTTTCTCAGGATAGATCATGGGTTTGGTTTTTATCATATGTAAACTCTTCTTCTATTTTGTTTGCTAATTGGTGCATTGACCCAAAAAATTGTATCAATTTAGCTAGTAAAAAGATCTCTCTTTTATTTTTCTCTTGTATTGGGTGTGCACCCCTTGTGCTCATTTTAATGCAATTTCCTTTATAAAAAAAAAGAAGTTGACAAATATGGTTGACATTTTTTATTTTGTTACTATCCACAAATGGATAAGCAGACAATTGACGACAAATATGTTTTTGTTCGATTATATATAAATGTGATTTGCTTCATCTTAATCTTATCGTTCACTTTCTGGTAAGATCATGTTTTCGGTTATTGATTTTTCTAACAGTTTGAGTTCTCAACCAATAAATAGAGGGGTCTCACTATAAAAAAGCACATCAATAAAGATACACTTCATAAAAAAATCTCCCTCGCAATATTTACTAAAGCATTTACAAACCTCTTATTTTTCTTTCTTTTTATGGTATTTAGAGTGTGAATTGGCATACAGAGTAACATTAACCATATTTGTAGGTGTAATTCTAATATGGTTCTCATGATGCAATGAGTGTATGATATAGTGAGTTGAGCTGCATTATTCCACAGATATCATAGTTGATAGTTTGTTTGCGTAATTTTGAAGAGTATCATAAAATGTCTTGAAGATAACAATCTAGTTTACAACTCATCTAATAATTCTCCAATACTATAAATTATTTTTTAATCCGATCATAAAAGAAAACAACTAATAATCGATCATTAAAAACGATTTTCTAATCCATCATTGTATCATGAGATTGTCTTTAAATGTTAGTTCACCAAAAAAAAGTGGATCTTCGGATTGACACTGAAACTAACATATTCTTGTCATGATATTAAAAATCAAACTACATAATAAACAACAACAAAAAGTTATCAATGCATCATTAGTAACACTCCTATGCTACACAATCATTTCATGAGATTGTCTTTATAAGTTATAAAAGTGCTCCTTACATATGATTTTTGTTGTTGTAGTAGTACAGGTAAAACTGGCAAAGCTTGTGAGCCTACTCGCATGGCCTACACATTTTACACACAAGGCATGCATTTTCCATTCATTAACCCCTTTTTGTTAGGCCTACTTACTCTTTTTGTGGTGATTCGTATTGGTCGAAGTTTTCAACCCATAAGCAGTGACGAATATAGGATCAAAAGTTATCGCAGCTTGCGAGCCTACTCGATGGCCTACACATTTTACCGGCAAGACATGCATTTTCTATTCATTAACCCCTTTTTGCTAGGTCTGCTTACTCTTTTTGTAGCTAGCCATTCCTATTGGTCGAAGTGTGCAACCCACAAGTAGTGGCAAATCTAGGATCCGAGTACACTGAGTACGAGTTATAATATGCAATGTTATTAACTTCTACTAGATTAGTCACTCCAACTTAGGATGAACACCTAATCAGTCTAAATTGCTAATCTAATAGTCTATGAACCAATATTGGTATGAATCTGCTTACACAATTATTTTGCATATAAAACTAATGACTAGATCTGTTGAACTAGTCAGATCAGTCCAATCAATCAAATATTTTAAAGAAACATCAGGACAACATCTTCTGAAGAAAACAAATCTTGTGTTTTCTACTTATTTGTGGTTATCTTTCTCATTATTGAAATTGTGTTTGTGATTTGTTAGCGTGTGCCAAAATAAAATCTGATTTGTTTAATTATGGTTTAAACTTATTTTTCTGTTTTTGTTGCAAATAAATCATAAACAACTATGTTATATGATGACATTTTTACTTATTTGTGACATTTTGTTGAGTTAAACCTTTCTTGTAGGTTGTTTGATTAGGTACTTCTGTGATTTGTTAGCATATGTTGTAATAAAATCTTGTTCAATTATGGTTTAAACTTATTTGTGGTGAGAATTGAATAAAGAGTAAACAATTATGTTAAGTGATATTTTGTAGGTTGTTTAGGTACTTGTGAGTAGTAATATTTTTAAAATTAGAGTATAAAGTTATTCACTAATATTGGTAATATTTTTAAAATTAGAGTATAAGGTTATCCACTAATATTAAGTAATATTTTAAAAAAATAAAACTTTTTAATGTAAAACAAGTTAATTGGTTTACCTGTGACTCACTAATCTAACTACTGACCAATAACCAACTGAGTCGATGCCTACTTTAATGTTGATTAAGTAGTGTAAAATATATTATAATAGAACATATTGGTGTAATTTTATATAATCAAGTGATACAACAAATATTAACTATATATAGTATATTATTTAGAGTAAATTACACTGACACCCCCTGAGTTTTAGTGAAATTACATAAACTATCCCTCACTTTTTTATACCTACACAAACTTCCCCTAATTTTTATACTTTCATTACACTGACCACCCTGCATAAGAAATAAGTGTAATATTTTAAACAAAAAATATGATAAACGCAATTAAGTTAAACAAAACATGATATATTGTGGAGACAAGTCCAAATAATATATGAGTCAATATTTCTTTATTATTTTTGGTTCGTTACACTATATTATAAGAGCGATTTAAATAATATTTATTTAGAATTGTTGATGCATTTTGTAACAAAAAAATAATAAAGATACATTGATTTGTACATTATTTAGACTTGTTTATACAGTATATCATGTTTTGTTTAACTTAATTGCATTTATCACATTTTTTGTTTAAAAGATTATACTTATTTCTTATGCAGGGGTGGTCAGTGTAATAAAAATATAAAAACTATGGGAAGTTTGTGTATGTGTAGAAAAGTGATGGGTAATTTATGTAATTTCACTAGAAGTGTTAATGTAATTTACTCTATTATTTATTTTTTTGTTCAGGAACACCCTCGCCTATATACGAGTGCATCCGTCCCTGCCCGCAAGCATTACATATAAGGATGGCAGTAAAAAAACACTGCTACAATTTGTTTGTTAATTAATTTGACTTAATTAATTTACAAATTTAGGTTTCCTCTTCCGTGCATAGATACTAGATAGTGCAACTTGCACTTTGAGTAAGTTGACATAGAAACCAACATAGTGTTGGTCTATCTAGTAGTTTAAAGCTCTATTGGATTTTTAAGAATGAAGGTTCAATTCATGTAAGTAATATTTATTTGAAAGGTTAATTACGAACTTAAAAAATAATTAATTTTTTACCCAAAAAAATAAAATAATACTCTTAGTAATATCAAAAAATTGAGAAAAGAATGTTTTAATGGTTCATCAGTTACATTTTTTTTTATAGAGAAGGTGGTGTAATGATGGTGTTACAATAATGGTTTTAAATTAATTATACATTACTAATAAGATATTAGTTTATTGGTATAAAGTTTCACTAAAACCCCATAAAAACTAAAAGGTCAATGGTAGATTATAGAGATTGACACTTGTTAAAAGGGACAATCATTCTTCCTTAAAGATATTAGTTTATAGCCCATAAGATGAAATGATACATTTGGTAGTATCAAAAAAAAATTAATTACCTATTTATCATGTATTAATTGTATAGTTATTTTTTAATTTAATAATAAGTAATTTTTTGAGTTGTCCCCGGATGGGAAAAATACACGCCCCATGGGTACCCACTAAAATACCCGCAACCGATACCCATAAAAAAGCAGCTTATGGGTGGGAACAGATGTCATGATACCTACCCCATGTGTACCCACATACTTATAAATTTATTTTTTAATTAAATAATTTATATATATTACATTATTATTATTTTATTACTATATATTATCTAATTTTGTATTATTTTATAATGAGTTTTAGTTGAAATATACGATAAGTTTAACATGTATATAAATTTTATTATTCATATAATAATTATTTTATATGTATTGATTATTATAAAATATATAAATGTATATTAAAACTTAAAAATCTGTTGGTACTCGCAAATACCTGTTACTCGTGTGGGTACACATAAATAATATAGGTATGGATACGAGAAAGCACTACCTATGCCCATTTCGCCGCTATTGTCAACTTATTATCTATGGTACATAAATTAAATTTTGAATGAACCATTCATTTGAGAGAGTTACATAAGATAAAGTGCAAGTAATAAGTTCGAAAGTTGCACATTTTCTTCAATTTCCACCTTTACAAAAAAAAAAAATTATTGCCACATAAAGAAATAAACTTAGACTATTTTTTTTTTCAAAGTTGGGTTCAAGTAAAATAATTTTTAATTTAAATAAATGACTTATTGGGTAACAAACTTTAAATCAATTATCTTTATGTTAATTAAGAATATCATCATTCTACATTCAAGGAATTAATCAATTTTGATAGCATGTCCCTTAAAGGTTCCCAAATATTTATTAAAAAGTTACAATATATATAATTGGCTTCTCATTTAAGCTTATTTTATTTTAATTATGGCTTGCTCTGACCTACAAATCACAAATTAATTCACATGTATGTGAACTGCATTAATATTGAAAGTGTCGAGTCTCCCTTTTAAATAACGAAAACGACTGATTTGTTAAAAAATCCTTTTAAAATGCAAAATCCATTAAATAATATAATTTATATAAGGAAAGAAATCATAAGATTATTATTAATAATAATAGATATTTATACTTGCTATAGTAAAAGAAATTGATAATTGTCAACATAATCTTGTATCACATTGTTTCATCTTTACTAATAATTTCCACTTTATATCCTACAACTTATAAATTAAATATAAAGGAATCAACACTTAAACTAAAATCTATCTAAAAATTATCATTGCCATTCACAACTAATTCTATATGTTTTATTATTTTAAATATTATAAGCCATGTTCAATTTATATCTTTTATTATTTTAAATTTTAGTCTACATAATTTGTTATATTAAATTAAAAAAACGAGTTAGCATTCAAAACTCTAGTACTAATAATCGACAGTCGCTTTATAAATGAAATTAATAGTTAGATGATTTGACTATTTCTACCATGTTTTACCCTTGGTAAAAAATTATATTTTGATTTTAAATTTACTCATATTATATCCCAAAATTAAATTGATCATTATCACTGATAATATATTTTAATATCCTATTTATTAAATTTTATTTTACATTTTTATAATTTTATTTATGTTCATCATAAATTTATATAAGATATGTTCTTCATTAAATAAACCAATGGTTTACCCAACTTTTTAACTCATTAGGAGGTTGTGTGAGACCAACACAACTTCAATGACACTTTTTTTTATAAAACCTATTCAAAATTAGTTTTGGTCCAACAAAACTTCCACAATGACAATTTTTCTAAAATAAACCTCATATTGATGTTGAGTTAGTATGACTTACGAATAATAGAATTAAAAGAAGTAATTTAGAAGTCGTATTGACTCAATAAAATTTTTATATAACCTAATTTTAAAAATATATAATTCAACACAACTATATCAAGCAAACCAATTGTTGCCAGACCAATTAATTATTCTTTCTTGGCTTTTTACCAATTTAATGTAAAGTATCAAAATAAATGTACAGTTCTTATACCTATGAACCGACTAACAAATTGATTAGAATATATAAAATATCTTCTCATATCAGGAGATAATATATCTTCAAGACTAGTAAAATATGATATATGATTATTTATTTAATTTTTGAAATATTTTTATAAAAAATGATTAAATATAACATATATCATGATTGTAGTAGCTAAATGAGATAATTTGTATCGGGAGATAATTTATTTTCTTTAATTATATGCATTGTAAGAAAATGGGGACTATTGTTTAGACGGGACACAATTAATTATGGATTTAAAATGAATACAGTATAATTGTTTTTTATAGTATGAGTAAATCATTGATATATTAATTACTATTCATTTTGAAATAAAAATAATATAAATAATAATAAGTGATATGTTAATGGTGTAAATTTTTTACACAAAAAGTAGTAAATGAATTTTAAACTCTTCAATATAAGAACATGGGACTATTGTGTAGACATGACGCATGGTCATTACTTTACAGCATGGGGACTCAAAGGCAACATGTTTATTCAAACTTTGGAAATATCAATAACTTGCTTTAACAGGTAAAATCGGTAAAGGTATAACTTGCACTTTTAATAATTAGTTTAATGAAGAATGGGCCATGTAATGTGTTAATAGAATATCAGTTGACCAAGTTGAAGCATTTATTATGAATAGTATAAAAACGAACTAATATAGCATTTATGCGTGTGTACGGTTTTTTAATAATGCATGAGGGACGTTACTATAAAATCTAAACAAAACGTTAACTTGTATATTATTGGACAAATATATCCTATCAAAATGCCTAATTTAACATAAGAATTAGGGTGTGTTTGTTAAGTTTTTGGAGGGAAAATAATAAAAATAAAATATTTCAGAGCCATAAAATATATATATGCGATGATTCGAATACATTCTCTTCCTCCTTTTCCTCTTCCAAAATCAATTCAAAAATGGAAATTAATGTATATGTTAAAAATATAAATATAAAAAATCATAAAAATAAAATATTAAAATGAGAAATTTAAAATATTATATTTTATGGAAATGGATAATGATTATTTAATGTTACTTTCACCATTATCTTGTAAATAATTGCATATTAATCAAAGTAATTAGTATAAACCAATGGGCGTTGGTTCAAGTGGTACATGTTTGATTCCCCTTAAGTAAGGTCTCAAGTTCGAGTATTGTGAATGAAAAAATGTCCGCTGAGAGACTTAGCACCACGTACCTATGGATGTTCCCGGCTCGGACATGATTGCCTCAGTGCGAAAATACTTGTGGGAAACAAAAAAAAGAAGTAATAATTAGTATAAGAAACTTTTCTACCTCACTCTCTTTGTCATTTAAACACAAGTCATTACTTAATTAATTTTCAGTTTCATTTTTGAGGTATATACATTATATTCACAGAAGATTTTATTTCTTATTTCCTTAATTATATCTTCGCATACAGTATACTAATATTAGTAACTAGTATCAGTAGCTGATATTTTGGCAAAATATGGAACATTCCATGGAAACCAACTACACAATATTTTGATCATTGCCCATCTTTTATTTCCTTGAAATTGCAGACCAATTATTCTGCTACTCTTTATATATAGCGATGAAGATGTTTAGAGTAGATTTTGCTGTTCTTTGGGATGTTTAAAAGTAGTATATAGTTCATTATTTTATTAAATATTATTAGAAAAAATTGAATGTGCAAAGTATTAAGTATATCACTAGCAATTCTTTGCCTATGTTTTGATGAAGACAAGGTTCTATTAAAGCTTGAAGATGACTCAACAATCAACATGTCTTATGCTCATTTGGTCATATCTAGACAATGATATAATTTGAGTCAATATTCTAAGTAGTCTGGGATGTATGCCATAATAAGTTAGTATAAGTTAGGTGAACCTAGGTACTAATCTCCCAAGCCATCTTAATTGTCATATCATATCCATGAGACATATCATCTAGTTAATTGTGTGTTCATGCATTATTCATACATGTTATCTATGCATATTAAGCATAATATAATTGCTAGAACGTGTATATAATTTGTGCATAACGTATGAGAAGTTTACCTTTTGAAACATGTACTTTAATGTGTTAGTTAATCGATTAACGTGGTGATTTAATCAATTAACTCAACTGCTTTTCTATTAAATCAATGCTTTCTGTTACAATTGTTTTCTGTGTCATTCTGTTGCATGGTTAATCGATTAACGGGTAGTCTTAATCGATTAACGGGTCTTTTATTTGTTATAACTGATTTCTGTTTTAACCGTTTAACTATTTGCAATGAATCTAACTACCAAAACTACTTGCTATAAATAAGAAGCAACGTTCAGAAAACCTAGCATTGCATTCTATTGTATATAGCTGATTTTAGAGAGCATTTTGCATTTCATTTACTGTTTTTGCAAGAGAATTGCATGTGTGAGAAGAGAGTTTTTATGCTGAATTGAGTTGTGAATTCTTGCATATTGTTTTTACGTTTTTCATATGCTCATTTTTATCTTACTCACATGTTCATGCATTATATAGATTGATAGAGAGATTATTTGATTTATGTTTGATTAACTCACATGATTCTTGATGGCTTGGGTGATTAGTGATTGGGTTAGTCGTTAGATCTTTTCTTGTTATATTCCAAACATTAATGTGCTTAGTATACCTTACTGTTTTATCTATTTTTGTGTATTTCTGGATTAATCTCTTGGTGTTGTATCACCATAGAGATTGAGATTCTTCACCAAGGCTAGCAGGTCTTGATTTGAGGACAAGAATCTTGGCTGGGGCTGTTTCGCGAAAAAGGTTTTCTCAGGCGAAGGGTAGAGTTAAACCAAACCAAGGATTTAGGGGTCCTAGATTTCAAGAAAGAAGCGTCATATGTGCTTGTAATTGAATTGATGTGTGTGTTCATACTTTAAATCAATATTGTGAAGAAGAAAATCTCCTTAGCTCAGAAGGGGAGGCCTGGATGTAGTTTGCAGTGGACCACAAACGAGCCAGGATAAAATCCACTTGTGCACTCTTTTTCTCTCTGAATCTGCTTTTAGTTTCTTGCTGATATAAATTGAATCTGTAGCTAATATTTTGGATATTTGTTTACTGCCATATGCTAATTGTTTGTGCTTAAAAATATCTGTATTATCTCTGATCAATTGTTTTTTAATAACTGTGCAATCTGCCTCTTTGATCATTCTGTTCTGTGCATGAGTTAATCGATTAAGACTAGGTGTTAATCGATTAACTGGGCTGTTTCCAGAAATTGGGTTTTGGTGCAAGAAGCGGTGATTGATAACCACTACACCTATTCACCCCCCTAGGCGTTCCTAGGCCACTGGTACCTAACAAAAATTTCATTTGTATATTAAAACATTTAGAATATTTTTTATATAGGTATATTTATATTGAAATTTCAGTTATATCATTTAAATATTAGATATAAGCGCCAACGGACATTAGTTAAAGTGTATATGTTTGATTCCCCTTAATCAAGGTCTTCGGTTCGAGTCTTGTCGATGGAAAAAATGTCCACTGGGAGAGTTAGCCCCACATACACATACCTATGGATGTTCCCGGCTCAGACATGATTACCTCCGGGGTAAGGATACATGTGGGAAACAAAAAATAGACGTAATTTGTATTATAATTGTCGAATATTTAAGTCGGATATGGGAATATGAAATATGCTAATTTATCCAACCCTCTTTTGCTTGGTACTAGAGATGGCAAAACGGGTCACCCGATCCGTTTTACCTATTCTCGCATTATGCCCACAAAACTTAAGTGGGCACAGACATGTCTGCAAAACAGCCATGTGAAATATGGGTGGCCCGTGGGCATTTTTGCAATTTACACTAAAAACAGCCATGTGAAATGATAATAGGCAATTTGAGTTATTTGCTGTATGCTCAAACTTTGTCACAATGAAAAAAAAAATTAATTTGGGGGAAATTGAATTAGGAAAAATCAAACGTACATGTAGTTATTGTGATGGTCATAATTGTTGTCTTTGTTGAATGGGGATATTATAGTTGTTATCGTTGTGGGTACCATTGATGAAAAGTATGCTTGAGCCCAAAAATATATTTGTAAAGTTTGCAAACCAATTGGTTGTCTTCCTCAAAATCCAACCCGTTTGGTGGCACCAAAGAAATTAATTACTCAATGTCTCCTTTAAAAAATGTCTTTACATCCATTTCATGTAGCTCAAGAACATAATGTGCCATGACCAACCTTCAAGAGTTCTTTAAAGAAATTGAAGAAAAGTCTATTTATAGTTATTTCATTTTCTTTAATCTTTTATATTTTTTTGGTACTGCTAATGATATCTACTTACCCTTTTAGGTAAGGAATTAATCTTTTTCGGAATGCATGACTGTCCCTCTCAATAAATGCCGCTCTCCGAAATCAAATCATTATATATGAGAAGACAAACCTTATACCACTACATTTTGAGTGTGAATCCTTCTTAATTTGATAATTATTAGGGATAACAAAAATAGTCTTTACATGGATCAATGGAAACTCGTAAAAACACATTATGGTAGAAATGGATATCATAATTTTCATTCACTTGTACTCATATATTTATAAATTTATTTTTTGATTAAATATTTTATATACCGATTAATCATATTATTTTATAATTATATATTATATATTTTAGTATTATTTATAATAAATTTTAATCATTAAAATATAATTATAAGTTTAATATGTACAAAAAGTTTATGATTCATATAATAATTATTTTTTATATATTTATTATTATAAAATATATGAATATGTTTTTAAACTTAAAATTCATTAAATATTCGCATATACTCACTACCCACATGAATATTGATAAAGAAGTACAAATATGAGAACGAGTAAGCACTACTCCATCCCATTTCCATCCTTAAATATTATATGATATAAATCAAACTCACCCACTAGGCCGTAAATATGTTATTGTCCCTTCTCGATTAGATTTCCTCACCCATAACAATGACTCATTTACGAGAGTTATGAGGGAAAGGGAAGGAAAAAGAATAAAAAACTAGGAAGATGGAGGAAAGGAAGGAAAAATGAAGACAATCTTTTCCATTGTTTGATAATATAAAATTTATATGGGGAGGATAAACTAATGATAATGTAAGAATATTTTTTGTTTTCTTTTAAAAATGTAATTAACAAGGAGAAATTGACAAATAATATATAATTATACTAAAACTATCTAGATATTTTGTCTAAAACCCCTAAATTTGGGAAACCATAAGGGTATGAGAAAACCTCCAAAACATGAGAGAACATTTGTTGTCCCACAGTTTTGTGTCACTTCATGTGCTAGAAGGTATTATTAGTCAAAAAATGTTTAATAATTATAATTTTAAGTTAAATAATTTTATCCAATTAATTAGAGTTAATGGTACATGGAGTGGTACAAAAAGTAAGATAACACATATACTTCCCAAAACCTTTACTTCTCCTTTATCCAACTTCCAAATAAGTAGTGACTTAACACTTCCCTCAAAAACCAAACTCTCATACAAAGCTTTAAAAAATAAAAACTACACTATGAAAATACAACATAATTATCTGAAAATGTACTTCTCTATGTTAGATGAGAGGAATCAGAGGAACTTTCCCAATACCTTAAGATCTCCTCTCATATTTATGACTCAATCAGATTTAGCAAGAGATCGAGAGTTAAACACAGTTACTTTGCAGCAACTTGTTAAGTTTAGCAGAAAAGTTCCACTCATATTATTATTATCCAAAAGTTAAAAATAAATAAATATGGATTTAAGTTGAATTAGTGAAAAAAATCATTCCCCTCCTCTTCCACTTTCTCCCAATACCCACCTCTTCGATTTCAGCTCCTTGAAGAGTTGTTTTGATCACATTGGTTTTTGGTAAACAAACTCGAAATATAAACTTTATAATTTACAACCTTCACCATTTTACAAAGCTCTAGTAATTGTTGCATGAAATACATAGGTTAAATATTATAATGAACAAGATTTCACATGGACATAGCATAATCATTAAGATGTTCATTATATTAGAAATTTTCCTTGTGGAAATCATATTTGGTGGTTGTGTTGCGAGAGAAATCTGAAGATAGCTGACGAAGCTCTTTGGTTAGTGCAGGTGGGCCACAGTAAAATACACCTGCATTATATATATAAAGCATGTTCTTGTAAGAAGGGCATAACATAAACTAAAGAATACTAATTTGTTTGTCATTTCCCACTAACAACATAAAAAGTCGGGTCAAACTAGACTTTGCTTTAAACAATTTGAGCTTATATAGCATATAAGATTCTGAGTCCGACCTATTCGTCTGTTTGAAAAAAATTCAAAATCTAGATCTGACCTGTTTAAAAGTCTGGTTTGGTCTGTTAGCATGTTTAAAGGCATATTATACTATATAATCTTGAAATGAGTCTATCATATTTACATTTAAATAGACTACTAGACATACTTTTAAAATTACATATATAATAACAATTCTTATATTAAAATCGTATAATATGAAAATTATTACTTAATATAATTAAATAGGCTGACCTGTTAGACTTAATATGCCTTTTGGATAACCTAAAGCTTCATCTGTTAAACTAAATAGACTTTTAAAAAAACATGAACCTGACATGTTCATAAAAAAAGTCAGACTTGACCTAGCCTATTATAGGTCAAGTAATAGTATTTACACCCCTATTTCTGACAATTTAAATAATAAGCATACCATATTTTTTGCAAGACATTAATTATAAAGTAATAGACTACTAAGACACTCTTACGAACATTCTTTTCAACATTTCATCTTTTTTTATTATTCAATGCGTTTCATGTAGGACTAAATAAAGATGGAAGCTTGTGATTTAGGAGTGAATTACTAATTTGGTTCATGAGTTTGACATTATTGGCCAATTTAGTACATGAAGTTACAATAATGTTAAATTATCCCATAACTTTGCACCCCATCATTTAACTTAATAAAGATCATGATTGCTAGTGCTTCTCATATTTATAGACCTTTGTTGAAATATACTTCAAGGCAACTTCATTTAAGTTTTTAAACCACACTATTACAACACTATTATAATCTTTGGAAAAAGGTTGTGTTTTATCTATAATAAGTTGTTATAAAGAAGAAGAAAGTTTTCCTAACACATTATTTGACATCCACTATAAATATCATCTATTGATATTAGTGGGAATAAGTATTATGGTATATGTACTTTGAGATAAGCAGAAATGAAGGTCCTAATTAATAGGAGCGAGTAGTATCCAACTCTATTCGTTCATTTAATTTGATTTGATTATGATCGGGTCCGAGTAGTGTCGGGTCTCATTGGATCTAAGACCAGGTTCAAGTTTAAAAATTAGACCATGTCAATATTTAGGGTTGAATAAGGGACAATCATAACCCGGTACCGTCCTGTCAGATGGTTACTGACTGATCATTTTTGTATGTGTCTTATTCAATTTTGTACATGGGAATGACATCTCTTTGATCAAAAGCATTATTAATTCTCTAATTTTTTATCATAGATACATGATTAACAATATATACATATATCATTTCATATGTCAAATTATATATTATAATAATAAATAATATTGAGAAGACTTTATCTAAAAAGATATACATTATATTTAGTCGGATCTAAGGTCGGGTTCAGATTTAAAGGCTGCTCCGATCAACATTTAAGGTCAGGTTAGCTTTGAGTTTAGAGTCAGGTCCGTATCCAAAATAATACAATCAACAATTAAGATCAGGTAAGGAACAGATCTTACTCGACCCAACCTAACCCATATTGACGCATAATAATTAGTATGTCCAATGTGTATCAAATGAGTTTCATAATAATGTAATTAATGTATATGAAATATGAGTGTCATGATGGAGTTGAATAAAGAAAACTTGATATAGAAGAAAAAAGTTTTCCTAACGCCTATTATTTGATATCCACTATAAATATCATCTATTGATATGAGTGAGAATGAGTATTATAGTATATGTACTTTGAGATAGAGTAGAAATGAGTATCCTAATTAATATGTCCAATGTGTATTAAATATGAGTGTCATAATGAAAGTGATGTGTATCAAATATGAGTTTCATGCATAATGGAGTTGAATAAAGAAAATTTGATATGCTATAAAATTGTATCTTTTGCCGATAAGAAAAAAGTTCAGTAGCAGTAAACTCACCAACACGAGCTTGTGAATGATTAAGTGCAATGCGCTTGTAGACACTACGCCAATTGGGTTTAGCAAAGTGAGACTTAACACGCGTGCCAGAAACAATGTCCACACCATTCTTAGCATGGTTTAGTGATTGCAACATAGCAATAAGAGCAGAACGAGCATCACCTTCTTCATAAACACTAGTACAATAATTATGTAACTCAATAACTCCTCTATGATCATCTTCAGCAACCTCATTCATAACCCCTTTAAACCAATCAAAAGAACCTTGTTCCCTAGTGATCCAATAAAAGTAGGCTTTTCTAGTCTTAAAGTTGTTTAAATTGGATTTTTTGTGTTGTGGGGTTGATCTTGGTGATTTATTACTTACTCCTTCTTCTATGGTCGATCCTTCATTTTCTTCCATGGCCTTGAAATTGTTCACTATGTCCTTTAATATACTAATCATTGGGGTTGCACCAATACCTAGTCCAACTAGTAAAACCACCTCGTATTGCTTGTAGTCTTGTGCAGGTGCTCCATATGGACCATCAATCAAAACTTTTGGAAGAGTACTGCATAATGTTATTGAATAATATTAGTTATTTGTCACTAAACAATAGAAAACTATAGTGAACTCTTTTATTAGAAAATTCAAAATCTATAGTACACTTATTTTTCTTTGAGATATGTAATATTCTCAAACTGATTGCATACACATTAGGTAAGGTGTCCCAACCTATAATAAAAAACATTTTCCAAATATAGTAACATGAATATGATTTGTCTATTCCTCAACAACAAATCCCAAAAATTTAAATCATATATATTTAGATAAAATAATATATGATAGGTAAGAATTTTTTAGTCAATGTGTATATTATCCATAAATCATGTGTTAATTATCAAATATTAAATTAAAATAGTATACATGAACCAATAATGGAATGATAGACAATACATATATATTAAATTCATATTTATTATTGTTTTAATCTTTTATAATTACATATGTTTGAAGAATATATCACAAAATCAAATAGACACAGTAATGTACTTTTTTAATGTTCACAAAAGCTTTTTCCTAAACAATGGAAAACGAGGAATATAATAAAAAAAATAATAAAGGATTTCCTCGTACAAAAGATAACTTATCTTCTTCAGCAGCCTATAATAATATGATATGTGCACTGTATTGATTTATTTTAGAAATATTTTATAAAAAATAATTAAATAGAACATATGTCATGATTTTATTATCTGAAGGAGATAAATTATCTCCTTGTAGCCGGAGATAATCAAAATATAAGCAAAACAAATGGTACTGAGTCCATTGCAGAGGACTTTGTTTGTATAATAATGGCATTTTAAATGCTAATAGCTTTTGGGTTAAGTATTTGGAATCAAGATCTTCTATTTCCATTTATGTTATAGACTAATCAGAATATATTCTTTAATTTAAAAAATTACATAAGCAAAACAAATATTTTCATGCTACAATTTTATTGGATAAAATCATAGAGATTGGATTTTCTTAAGACATAAGTTCCATGCTCAGTTATTTGTATTTCAACAATAATTTAAGATGCTTGGGCCAACAAATGTCCTCATCGTGCTGACTTTTCTTGTTTTTTGTCAACAAATGTTCAACACTACTTTTATGAATTCCATTTTTTAACACACCTTAATAAGTATCATATCACATGTGTTATTGCAGTAATTGATGGAAAATATATATTGAAATGAAAAGTTCTGACTAATTAAAATTATTAAATAATTAATTTTCAGGACAAAAGATGTAATACCCAATGTCTATGGCTATGGGCTATCCACGTAATGCTTCAAATTCAAAGCAAGATTCTTTTATGTTTATCTATGCAAAATTCACTGTCCCAGTAATTAACACATAAGACTATAAGAGTACAACGTAGTTCCATAACACAAGTAATGAATTTGGCTTTACTAAACTATTTTTAATTAAACTTTCTCGTATTAACTGATTATATCTTCTATAATAAATTATAGTCGACTAATATTTGATTATTACAGTTCAGTTTAGATTTTATCTTCTTCTAGAGTTAAATTTAGTTGAAGTAAATTCATGGTATACAACCAAATCTAATTAGGATAAAAGTATTGCACATAGCAACAATTTTTGTATTTCTCACATTTCGAACGGCTTTGTAATATCAATGTAGAAATCTATGTAAAGAGAAAAGGAACAGGTATGGCTAACTATAATGTATTAATTAATCCAGTTATACCAGTGGATTCTTGGTGCCAAATATATTTTGCCTATTACTCATTGTTTTTAACTTGCGATTGTTTTCGCAATTGTGAAAAATTGCACCAAAATGTGATCAATGCGGCTGCAACTGCAGTTACAATACTATTGCGGTCAGAAATCGCATTATTACTATCACAATTGTAGTTATAGGGTTCAATTTAAAACACTGATATCACTTATCCATCTTATATATTGCATTTTCATGATATAATATTCTTCAAAATTTCGCACTGAATGTGGCTTACCTTGGGCTATTAACTCCTGGCAAGCATTCAGCTCTTAGAAGTCCACTCTTCCCATTATTGGGTGGCTGGCACACCTAAAAGAAACCAATGCAATAACATAATTGATTAAAAGGGGACCAAATTAGGGGTTGGGTGGACAATTATTTGGGAGCCAGAAAGTGACCACAAATGTGCATTAAAAATTTATTAGATGTGGATTTTGCAAAAAAGCTAATAATTGATGTCATATTGCACTCATAGAGAAGTAAATGTAATAATGCCAGAAGAATTTGTTTAGTTTTATTTTTAATGTAAAATGTTGTCTAATTAGCATTCCCCAACCACACTGATCTAGTAGTGTAAGGTTACTAGATTTTCATATGACTAAAATATCAAAAATTCGATTACTCAGAGCAACACTTGTTGGGAGGAACAATCATGCCCGAAAATGATTAATTTCATACTCATATCCATACGATGAGAGATACCATTGGTTATACCAAAAACAAAATTCCCAACCGAAGTTATCCTGAAAATTCACCTCTGAGAATTTGGCTCTGAGACTCCTAGTCCAATCACCTAGTGTTCTGATGTGAACACTAAGGTAGTCATCACCAGGGGCTGAGGTTATAGAAAATGGATGCCTGTGAAAGCATACACAACATTTAACAATGGAGTAATTAGACATTAGGGGAAAAGAACAGAAAAATAAAGGTACTTAGATGTAATATTTCATATAAAAAACAAGAATGACCAATGTTTCTTCAAATTCATACCATTCAAATGGAGACACAGCAGCACAATTGACAAACATGTATTGTCCACTCTTGTATCTAAATCCCTGAGGCTTTGACATATGAAGAGCCAACACATTTCCAGGATAAACAGCCACCTTCAAATTGGACAATGAAAATATGGTTAGATACCAAACCATGTTCTAAACCATGTCCCCCACCGATGACAATGAAGTCAAAACAGAAAAAAATAATGAATGCTTCTTTAATTGACATGACACACTTTCATTGGTGTGGAACATGGTTTAAGACGTCAGATCCTTGTTCTAGACATATATCTAGAGAATTTTTTGTACTATGTTTTCTAACATTAGGTAAAAATTATTATAGTATAATCATTTGTTTTCATCATATAATGAGTAATTGAACTTTGATTATTTGAAACATACCTTTAGTATTCTCACAGGCTTGATGGTTGATCTGAGTGCTCTAATCAGTCTCTCCAATGCATAAATGATGATAGGAATAGCCAAATACATCCAAGTCTACAAAAAACACAGTTTCTAAGTTCCTGCAATGTTAAATAGCACAACAAAGCTAAAGGGTTGAATTGAATAAAGGTGCTAACCGTTTTCTTGTACCATTCCTTACTCAAGTAAAGTTTGATACCATGCACAATCAACAGTGCATAGACAATGATAAAGAGATGATGGGAGTACCAAAAGGCATTGAAACCAGTGAGACTATCAAGGGGTTTTGGTAACTTAACCCGGCCTCTCCGAAACCAAGGGCTGGCAAGGGTGAAGGCTATTGCCATTAGAACAACCATTATAATGCCTGTTACTCCTTCCCATGATTTGACAAAAAACCAATAATTTTGTGGTTGATCTCCAAAAAAAGGTTGCATTAGCTTGTACTTTTCACTGTCTGCGTGAAGAAGGCGAGGAAAGTCGCAAGCAAGGTGATAAATACCATGTATACCAACAGCAATTGCTACTGCCACAGCTATCACCTGCAAAAAATACTCTCATATACTTGGTACTGTAAACTACCTATTGACTTGTGTAAACTATGTTCCAACAAACCTTTGAACAAAGTAACTATGTGTCAAAAATCGATTAGTGAAGTATGTTTTAAAAAAGTTGGAGATTTTAACAATTAATGAGTGTTTAAAATCGCAGTTGTGATTATATTGTGACTGTTACTGCCTAATGCTGCCATTTCAGGCCAATGTGGTCTGCAATTACGATCTATTGCAGTTGCAATGGCTGCCACAATCGAGATATGGCAGCCACAACATGTGACGCGATCCACATTTTGAATTAGTGTCGTTAACCAATTCATACTTACTAACTTTTTAACACATTGTTAACCGGTGTAACGATGGTCTATAATTCTCTGTATAAAAATAATGCAGTTAAAATACCTTGTGGAAGTTGAGATTGTCATCAAAAGGAACTGCAATGCCTAGCTTGGTCTTATTCCTGAGCCAGGTGATGGTGTTTCGGCACACAGGCAGCAAGATAATAGCCATGTTCAATTTGAGTGTCTCAGCTGCACCTTTCGCCATGCATACACAATGGCCCATCACCTCATAAGCAGCTTTTCGCCGATACTGCACGAATTTATACGCAAACAGACCTAACATCACACCAATCCACAGCAACAATACCCAAGATCTCTGCCAATTGTCCTTCAGAAAATACATGGTTTCTCTATACCACCTCTTAATAGGATTTTCTATATATGTAGGCTTAAGTTTTGTGCTTAACATCTGGCTCAGGTACTTGCTATCTCCTCTTGTAGAATGACTTGGTCCATGCAACAAGAGCATCTCCAAATTGTTTAGCTGTTTTTCGCAGTAATAACATAAAAAAGCCAAAGAATTGTGGATAATATGAGAATTCTATATAGTGGATGGATTTTATTCTTTTTATCTCTTGTGATTAAAAAGTAGGCTTATGTAATTACCATGATGAATCCTGTGTCATCAGGGTCTAGTTCTTCCATAATCAAAGCCGCATATTCCTCGGCCTGCTTTTGTAAGTTCGAGAGTTTGTTGGTAGTGGCACTGAGGCAGATAATCTGAAAACAGAATTGGTCAGAGTTCATAAATGGTCAAGGAAAATCAATTTCTGATGGAAACATAATTTAGACTAGAAAAAGTTGCTGATGAAACTACTTCACTCAATTTGACATTGATAAAACTAAAAAGTGCGGCCCAGTACGAGCTATTTCCAGGATTTGAACCTGCGATCTCATGGCTACTAAGTAACAACTCATTAATAAAACTGTGGAGAAAAAAATGGGCAGCTTCTATTTTAGATTCCTTAAAAGGGGAACTCATGATGCCATACCTCTTTAATTTCTTCCTCTGTGATTCTTCCATCAGCATCTTTATCAACCCTGTATTCCAAATTAAGATTGGGAATATACTTCAAAGCATTCAACAAATACTTCATTGTTTATTCTAAATTAAAGGCGAAGAGTTACATGTCAAAGAATGTTCTGAGCCTAGAATCAAAACTTTGGTCTGAAATCTGGTCCCAAAAGTCTTTCAACTGGGCCTTGTTAATAGAATCTCCTTGAATCTCCCTCCTCCTAGAAAGAGCATCAAAAAGCTCCCCTGCAAAGGCCTCAGACTCCTTGTTCATCCCTACAATTGTGAGCTCGGATTAACTTAATTTATCTTCCGAAAAGCTTATAAATTATAATCAAAACTTCTCAAAAGGAATAAAGTGATTATCCTCCCAAAACCAAACCAAACATCCTCTGAATCCAAACACTTTAGTTTAGAAATCACTCTACAAAATCCGCAATATCATGGCCGCAATCGCAGTTGCAGACTACAACTCAGAAACCTGTCTTGAACAAAGTTACATGGTTCCAACATCTAATCTAGTCTATCTACCGCATACCAAATTCCTCATAACAAGTTCATCATAAAGGAAGTCACGTAATAATAGTGTAAAAACAAGTTCGTCATAAAGGAAGTCACGTAATAATAGTGTAAAAACTGATTAACTGCATAGGGCAGGTACCACATACCATGTAACTATGATCTTTAACAAATATTTGAAAATACCTATGCACTTGGCAAAGAGAGATCGATGAAGGTATCCATCACTAGAAGCAGTGAGAATATCAAATTGTTTCTCAACCTGAACCCACCCAGCACCACCATCAGTCTTAGTGAAAAACTTGAGTCCCTTAAGAGCATGAACTGCTGCAGATTTATTTCTATCAAAGTGTGCAACTCTAGAAGGTGCTGCATTTTTTGACAAAGAAGCAAAACGCTTAAGCTCTTGAGAAACTTGCTTCATCCTAATAGAAGCACTTCTCACAACAGAAGCACCAAAAGACCTTTTCTTTTCCATGCCTTTACCAAGCAAAATCAGATTCTCATCTTCACCAATATTTTCATTGCTTGCAGCAGCAGCAGGTTTCACACTGTGTAAAGAAACTGAGTCACCTTGAATGTCCATAGTGACTTCAACATAGTCTTGTTCTTCATCATCTTGTTGTTCCTTATTGTGTGATTTGGTGTTGTTATGGCTATAGTCTATGGCTGAAGTTGAAGCAGAAGAGTTAAACTTGGAGCTTTTTCTGCTAACCCTTTTGTTCAATGGTCCACTATGTGATACTCTTTCACTACCAATGAGTTCTATGTTAGACTCATGAGGGTGAAGATCTGAAGGAGAAGAACATACTCCAACTTTGTCTGTTTCCATTTCTTTGCAACCAGTTTTGGAGTCTTCAGACAGATATATTGTGAGTAAAATGATGTCTGATCCACATAATATCTATCTATGATTTTTTTTTACTGTCAAAGGGAATTCCCTGAGTAAGAAATTGATGTCTTTTAGAATGTGTGACTGTCCGTCTTAACAAGTGTTGTTTTCAAGAATCGAACTTTTAACCTGGTGTCATCCTGAGGATCTAGCAGATCTTATACCATTAAATAAATGTTTTGTTTATGTCCATACCTTTAAAGCCATTATTACATTATTTTTTTCTTCTACAAAACTATGTAGGAAGTTAATTTATTTTGTCTCTTAATTTATTTTCTAATTAATTCCCTCATTTTAGTTAAGTTTCACATTAGTCAGTTTTGTATCACTATTAGTTTTTGATGATTTTATGTTACTTTGCTAGCTTGCTGGCAACCCATTAAATGAGGTCATTTCACTCTTCCTTTGGTAGTTTTTGTGTTCTTCTCCATTTCTTCTTCCGACAGTTTTTATGCTGCCTTCCTTACTTTTTGTCTTAGCCACTGCTCCTGGTTTTTGTCAATTTTAATGTATTATAACTGGAGAAGATATCAAGCTAAACTCAAATAAAAGATACAAAGAAACAGTTGAATGTTGTCTGGAAGAATTAATCATTTTCTTAAATTTCATATCCACAGTATTATAAAATTATTGTTATAGGTGGTATACATATTATTTTTTTCAAAAATCCAGTATTTGCACACCCTCAAATATACGTAGGATCATCCTGGTTGAATATTATAGTGGCGTTTTCGATTCATAAGCTAGTTGAATTAAAGTTTGGTTTTCTTCTATAAGAAAAAGAAAATGAAAAGATAAATCGTATTTTCATTAAATGACCTAAAGGATGAATGCCAGATTCTTTTTTAGATACTGGGCATGGACCATTAAGAAGTAAAGATATTTGGATGAGAAAAAGATATATACACCGAGTGTAAGAGTTTTTTACACTGTCATTTCACTATCTACCATTCATTTTTCATTTTTAATTATGTTTGACTTTTGATAAAAAATAATCCAAATAAAAGGTGGATGGTACACTTATTGTGCATAATTCTTTACACTGTTGGTGCATCAATATTACACTCTATCTCCATTCCCAATTCTGTGAATCATGAATTGAACCAACTAAGCAGGATTTGATTTCATTTTCTTACGTTTACCAGACAAGAAATTTACCAACTATTTTAATGAAATGGTTAATTTGAGTATTGTTAATTATTTCTTATTTTTCTTTGAGTTGTGCGTATCAACATAGAATGTGTGTACTTTTAATAAATAGTAATACAATCTTTCTTTGATCAGAAATTTGTGTTAACTTAGCAAGAAAATTTTCATGAATGATATGATATATATACATATAGAATATTAAATCTATGCACTGACAGTATAGAGATGTATACATCAGTGTATCATCTACCGTTCATTTAAATTACTTTTTCTAAAAAGTCAATAATAATTGAAAATGAATGTTTGATAATACAGTAACAATGTAAAAAATTCTTACACTGTCAGTATATATATTTTTATTTCGAATATATATCTTGAAAAACGATTTGATTTTTTAGCGTGTAATTTAGTTGGTGGCCATTATGTTTATTTTTTGTTAGGAATGTGTTTATTAAGTCTATTTCTTTGGTAAAAATAAAATAAAAAAATGTATTATGCACCAAAATTGTAATTATATTGTATGAGTTTAATATATATTTATGGACAGTACAAAAGGTTTTTACATATCATCCGTCTTTTGTGTTAAATATTATTGATATTTAAATAAAAATAATATAAATGAATGATAAATAATAAATTTATCTTGTAAAAAAAATTCAATCAAACTTATATTTTATACTAATAATATATCGTCTATGCTTTATAAACTAAGCAACATTAGAGTACCCATAATGATTATTCCGTGTGTTTTAAAAGAATAAGAACATTCTTATTATGTTCTCCACTGTGATGTTATTATTCCTTGTGTTTTATTCTTAAATAAGAAAAAAGTGGCTAAATAAGAACACTCCTTATTAAGGATAGAAGAACAATGAAAATACACAATCCATGAATAAATACAAGCACAAGCATATCCAGAAACATAAAAAAACCTAGAATTATTATAAAAAATTAAAATTTTGCAGAGATGAAAATTAAAAAAATCAAATAACCCCAACTCATCTTCCTTGAACGAAAATTTTACTGATTGCATGTATGTCAACAACAAAATTATATTTTTTTTATTTATAATTGATTTCTAATATTTATAATAAATTATGACAATTTTTAGTTTATTAATAAATAAATAAGTAAATATTCTTAATATTTTTCCATATTTATCGTAAAATATAAAGTGTGAGATAAGTTGTGTGACCCAAATAAAGATAAGATTGATATTTGTCATTATAAGAAAATAATAGATGTTATTTTTATTTTATGAGGAATTGTAATAAATTACAAAATAATATGCAGAATCCAAATAAAAATAAAAATGTTGTTCTTTGTTATAAATGTTCTTACCTTTTAAATATTTGTATCAATCCATAGACAACTTACTTGACGCAATACTCTTTAATGACATATTATTTTATGGACAATAACTTCAAGAATTTAATATGTATATACTGACAGTGTAAATAGTTTTTACACTATCAGCAAATCTCCACCATTCATATGTTAACTAGTATTAACTTTCAAACAAAAGTATTACAAATTAATGGATAATAATGTGTCGACAATATAACTTTATACTATCAATGCATAGATTTTAAACTCTAACTTCAAACAATAAAAGATAGAACGGAGGAGTAACATTAAGATATTTATTAGTTCTTGAAAAACATTCTACCCGATCCAATAAAATTATTAATTGAGTTGTTGCGGTGTCTTGAAGATTCTCATCACTTATTCATGGGCAACGCATCATCTTAAGTAATAATTTGGAGACAATTTTGTTCCTCACTAAGAGTTACTTTTCACTGTGCACGAGCACTGTGGTCATGAGGTGCAATCTTTTTATTGGTTTGTTTCTTTTATTTCATTATTTCCTTCACAATTATGGGGTGTAGTGGTTTGGATATCTATTGTTCAATGGCTGCAAAGGAATGGTATCATTTTCAATCATGAATCATTTGATGTAATAGGTTTAATTTCTTGATGTGATTAAAGTTAGATTTTGGTTTTGATTTAATAGTCTAAAAATATCAATATCCATCTTGCAAACAGGGTATAAATTCTTTAGGTTATGTATGTGAGAAAAATATGTATGTATTGATAATATAACATACTTTTATATTATTATTTTATTATTCATTATTTATTTTTAATTATTATTGACTATTAAAAAAATAATACAATTAATATTAAATGATATATTAAATGTATATAAATCTTTATACTAACAATATATAAATATTATATTATGTATTTCTCAGCACTTAGGTTGATGATCTATTTTTCCCTCGTATTATGGGTTAAGTATAACTTGTACACTCTTAGCATTGAATCTATGGCATTAAGCTGAAGGATATGACAGTAATTATCCGAGTTTACGTGTTCAATGCAATACCATACAATTTTCCAATTAACTTTTTTTCAACTGTGTGGAAAAAAGCATTTAAACTAAAAAGACTTTTAATATGATAGTGGTGGGGTTATCTATACTCCACTTCTAGCCACTCAATCATGGGTAGCTGGAGAAGAAGAAATGAGTAATACAGAAGAGAAAAATATATATACATTAATAAATATAATAATTTTTTTATTATTACTATAGTATACATTATTTATTTTAATTATTATTGACTTTTAAATAAAAATAATATAAATAAGAATGATTATTCAACATTCATTTTTAATGCAACACAAATCACAATACTTAGTGTGCCAATTGTTCTCGCGAAGTTATGGGGGATTGTAAAGAAACGTGTCTCGTCTGTGTTTCACTGCCGCTTAACAATGAAGATTTTGCAACGGGACCGCTTCAATAATTGTCCTAATTTCCTAATGCAGCACCGCCTAAATTTCTTTTCTTCCTTATTAAGAGTAATAATGTTGTATTACAATATTTTTGCCTATAATAGATGGGGATGGCAAAAAAAATCCACACCCATAGATATTTGGGCAAAGTCTGCATAGTTACAGTCACGAGTCACAAATGAGTATCCATATATTTTAAAAGAAACTCTATAAACTATCATAATATATACAGACACGAATATAGTAGTACATATGTTTGTCGACACCATCTTAAATTTTAATTTTAACTTTTTTATGGTTTACCTTGTGACACATTGTGCACTCTATTGAATTGATGTTGTTTTTGTGGGCTTTTTTTAAGCTAACAAGTACCTCATATATAAAATGTCAAAAGTAACTTTTCTACAAACTTTTTATAAATTTTAAAGCGCCTATTTATCTTTATGGATCCCCGTTGTATTCATGGATACTCATTAAAACCCTTAAGTGTGTACATGTAAGGGGATATGGACACATGAGTAAAAAATTTCATATATAGAACAAGTAGTGAGTAGCTACTAGTCATGTATGTTATCATCTCTAATAACAGGCAATGCTTATATTGAATTTACACTACATCTCAATGAGAATTTTTTTTCCATTAAAAAGAATATTTAGGACAGGAAAATATTGAGAGAAAATGTGATCCTTTGTCATCATCAATATAAGAAGATTTATTGTACCCTCATTTCTACATATTGGAACTTTGTTCGTAATCGACTTTGGTTTTTTACCTCTCAAGTTATAGGGATTTTCCACATAAATCTTTGGTGTTCATTTCCTTGCTCTTTTAGTTACTTTTCTTTTGTTTCTGATTGACTTGATCATGTGCTTCCGTATTGCGTTGATGTCTTAACAAGTGATATAAAGCTCTTATTCAGTTGGGAAATTAAAAAATGTCTACTAAATTTGACATCAAGAAGTTTGATGACAAGATTAAATTTTCTATTTGGCTAGTCCAAAAGAGGGTTGTTCTTACCTCAAGCAAATTAAAGAAAGTTTTAGATGGAAAGTTGAAGAAACCAACTTCCATGACCGATGAGCAATGGGGCAAGTTGGATGAAAAGGTGTTTTATCAATCCAACTTTGCTTGTCCAAGGAAGTTTTTCGTGAAGTGGTTAATGAAGAAACCACTGGACATTATGGATAAAGTTAGAAACTTCACGAGCCTCAGAAAAAAGCTTTATCTCAAAGAGTAGTTATATACCATTTGAATGGTCGAACGTACTCGTCTTCAATCTCATCCCGGCGAGTTTAACTCTATTATTATGGATATGCAAAATATTGATGTTAAAATATTGATGAAGATAAAAAAAAAATTGGCTGTCACTTTACCCTTTACCTATAAACACTTCAAATAATTTTTGTTGTATGGAAATAATTATATCTTATCCTTTGAAGATGTAAAATCTAGTTTATTGTCTAAAAAAATTTGATCTTCAAGTTTATTCCCTAACAAGGGTGATGGCTAAAGTATTAAATGTAGAACTCAACAAAAGGGGAGTAGTACTTACAAAAAATTTAGAGCTAGATATAAGAGACAAAAATCCAACAAATCTTGTTGCAATTGAAGAAACTTAGGCACAATATTTTTTATTCTTTTGTCTTGAGAAAAACAAGAAAATGAAAAATTTCAATAATCCTTGCTAACATTGAGGTCGACTCTGGAAGTGATATTCTTTATTTGTTATCTCTTATGATAAGAGTAATAAAACAGAATGAATCCTTCATTTTGAATGTACTTTTCATATGTGTCATCACAAAGACTTATTTGTTCTCTCTTCTGATTGTTTTGCGTGAATAGTGACTGTTCATATCAAAACTCTTGATGATATTGTTTGAACTTTGGTTAATGTTCATTTTATTTCAGCTTTGAAGTAGGACTTAATTTCTCTTGTCAACCATGTGATGCAAACCTCCTTGAGGCTGACTTGGATCGTTTTTAGCTTGAAAACTAAGTTTGAAAACTCAAATTAGATTTTGATATGAATGAGATTTTTTTAGGCTATTTTTGGATGGGGATGTGTATGGTTAGGGAATTGTTTGAGGTTGTTTTGTTTATGGATGGAATTTGTATGGGAAATGATTTTGTTTGAGGATGATGATGGAATGTATAGGGGTTCTACACAGTTTGAATAGAAATTAGGGAAGTGTGAATGATTTGTGCGTGAGGCACTTTGAATGTGGAAAAGAAAGAATGGTGAGATACCACAAGTATGGAATACTTGATAAGTCAAGTGATGTCCGCCACAAGCTAGGAAGCTTTATAAGAACTATAATGGTGGCCACATCCAACCTTGGTTTTTAGGAGAATCCTCTCAACTAAAAGACACAATTTTTATCGAACTAAACTTAATTCATTCATGCTGAAAACGAATACATAAATAGGGAAATTATGAATTGACTAGACCTAATTTGAAATTTGAAATCCTAATTAAAGCATGTTATTAAATGAGTTTAATGGCTGTGTTATTTTGACACTTGAGTTTGCCGAATTCCTAGAAGTTTTCAGCCATGTGTTTATTTGTTTTGGGAAAATTGAATGTGTCTTGCTAGGCTGAGTTGTTATGGACGAATTCCTCAAGAAAAATGCTTGAAAAAGAAAGTTCATAAGTGCTTGGATCTTCATATTTTTTAATTCAAATTGGAGTAGCTGATTGCCTTTGGATATTTTCAAATTTGAATTGATGCCTAAGGATTCACACACCCCTTTTGAATGAAAAGGCATTACTAGCCTTTCTTGGATAGAACATAAATGCTTTGAATCAGACTTGAATTGTTTCCTTTATTAAATGATCTTTGTCTTGAATGCCTTGAATTACATGTTTAAATCAAACAAGGAAGGTATTTACTCCATTAATTATCTTCCAATCTGAATTGATCACATAAGGCACAATTTTTGAGATTGCCTCTTACTTTAACTCACACACCATTCCAATAAGGAATGTATCTACGAACATTCATTCTCTTAAAGCCTCTTGATCCAAATAAGGTAAGGATTTGAAATGGTCATCCATTTGCTTTCAAATCCTTCATTTATTCCTAGGCTGATTGGATGATAGAACTTGCCTTAGTCTTCCTCCAGCCAATTAGACTTGGCTTACCATTGATATCTCTTTGCTCAATTTCTATGATGTTTCCATGTGCCTCCTAGTACTTGATTCTTTGGTCACTAATGGACCTTGTTACAAGGAAATAAAACAACACCCCAACCCTCATATCACATGATTCAAATAAAATACTTAACAATAATTTACAATGCTCCTAAAACTATCCATGAGAATTAACCTCATTTATTCATGCAATAAAATAAAAACAACTATGCTAAGAATTCTTTTGCAAGAACATGGCCTCCAAGGGATTCTTCTAGTCGGATGATTTGTCTTTCAAAAATCATAGGTTGCCCCCTTGGTTTATCACCATGAGTCTCGGGTGCACATACTCAGGTGAAGGTGGAGCTTTAAAGGTATGAAAATGTATTCTTGTACTATTGATAGATAACCAATTTGGTAGTTCATATGTCTTGCAAGGCTCTATTATGACAAGTTTAGAAGTTGCATCTTCTTCTATGTCTGAGAACAACATCACCAAATTTGGCACATGCGTCTAGGACATATGATTTTTAAAGGCCTGTACCATGTCAGTAATCAAGTTCTTATTGGTAAACATGGCATCAACAAGTTGGAGTTTTGTAAACATTATGTTTTTATGAAAAATAAAAAAGTTAGTTTCTTCATTGCTACTTAACGTACCAAATGTATTCTTGACTATATTCATTATGACCTTTGGCAACATTCTAAGGTTCCTTCCCAAGGAGGATGCCACTATATGATGACTATCATTGATGATTTTTCTCATAAGGTTTGAGTTTATTTTTTGTGGCATAAAATGAGACATTCCCCACTTTCAAGAAGCGGAAAACTCTTGTTGAAACTAAAATATAGAAGAAAGTGAAGAAACCCAGAACATATAATGAGTTAGAGTTATATAACATTTAATTTGATGAGTTATGCATAAGTCATGGTATTGCTAGACATAATACTATTCCAAGGAATTCTCAATAAAATGGTGTACATAACAGATAAACATGACTCTACTTGAGAAAACTCATTATATACTATCAAATGTTGGGTTATGGTATCAACACAAGTTAAGGGCCAAAGCAACATTTGACATGATATAGTCAAGAATACATAAATTAATTTGATATAGCCAAGAATACATGATTTGGTCAATCGCTTTCCACATTTGATATGAGCCAAACTAGAACAAAGGAGGCCCAACAAGCTTTTAGCCATGTTTTTGAACTTCTTATGGAAATAAGGCTGAAATTAATTTGTGGAGGATTTAAATTCATAAATTTTATCATCCATGAAGAAATTCCACAAGGAAATAGACATGCATCATCCAAAGAGGAGAATAATATCGGTCAGATTTTAATTCAAGTCATTAAGTCATTTATTTGCATTCAATAAAGTGGGGAATTATGGAAGTGGGACAAAGTACATTTTGGGCAGCTACATTTATCCATTTCTCACGTGTACTTGCCAACATTGTTAGGATATATTTTGTTTGGTTATGTTTGAAAATAAAGCCTTGTAAAATCTTATAGTAACTTGTCATTAAAGTGTAACCGTCATATTTAAAGATGAGAGAAGAGTGGCGTGTGGTTACTTGTATGGGAGCCGTGAATTTATGATAGGCTTTCAAAGTGAGAGTTATGTGTATGTTAGTATGTCTTATAGTGTGCATTAATAAGGTGTCTGTTGGCATTGCATGAGGGCTGAATAATTATGCCTTAATGTCATGTGTTTATGGTGATTTTAAGTTTGAGTAGCTGTAGGAGCTCATAATGGACAAATAAGTGACGCATCTAGCCATTGTTAAGAGTGTTGAGGGTGTAAATTGCATAAGGTAATCGTGTGGTTATTTCTTTGTGATTAACTGCCATTTGTTGGGTGTTTCAATAGGGGAACACGCTGGGAATAAAGGTTGGATGAAATCCTAAGCTAACCAACCCTTAACTGGTCATTTATTGACATATTTGTAGGTGTTTCATGAAAGGATAACAAAGTGGTATTGTGGTTGGATGGAATTTTATGTTTGCCAACCATCACTTAGTCTTTTTTTAATGTTTTAATTAGGAAAATAACTATGTGGATATTCCCTTTATGCTTCTAGCCATGTGGTAGTGTGTTTTATGCATGGTAATTCATGTGAATAAGTTGCTTGTTGAAATCCAATGTTAATCAGCCACAAATGATTCATTTAGTATCTTAACTAAGCAATTTATTTGATGTTTCTTAGTTTATTTCGTGGAAGCCAAGTTTGGCCAACCGCTCCTATATGTATGTCATGTTCTATCATGAAATAAATAACTTGAATTTGATATTGGTATTATCCATTGTGAGTGATCAAAGTTCTCATAATTTCTTGGTTGAACCAAGAGCGATGTTCTTATCAAGATTCACAAAATTCTTGTGGCGAATTTTATCTAGGCTTATCAAACAAAGTCTTGTTTGTTGTGCCTTATCACCTCATTCATTTTCCATATTCTTTGATCTTACATACAAATTATGTATGCCCTTTATGTTAATCTCAATTCATAACATATAACCAACCACCAACCAAGATAGATCATCCAAAAGGGCAACTACTACTAAGAGGTTGTCATCAAATGGTATCAGAGCTAGTCTCTTGCTTGGTATCATCAAGTGATCTTGTTTGAAGCGTGTTGTGTTGTTTTTATTTTCGTCTACTCAACAACAAGTGTCTTAGTTCAATTTCTCTTCTAAAAAGTAAAAAAAAAGAAAAAAAGTCGTGTCAAAAGTATAAAATAAAATAAAATATTCAAGTCTTGTTGAGTATTTTCATTTCCCATAAAAAATAAAAACAAACACTTTAGCCACATTTTGTTTTGATAAGTTTTAGTGTCTTTCGTTCTTTGGTTTTTGGTCAATTCTTGGTTGCTTGATTCAATTAAGAAACCATGGAGAACTTGAGTGAAACACATAAACACATCGAGTGACAAATAAAAAGTGAGAGAGTGACAAAAAATGGAATGTCAATATGATAGTCTACCTTTGTCCCCAAGGACAACAACCTTGCAAGCAATGATGAATACTCAATTTCATGCCCTTCAAAGGCAAATGGAAAAAATGAGAATTGATTATGAAAGGAGGCTTGAAGTCCATCAAAATGTAAATTCTAGTGACTACGAATGTGATGGTTGAAGGAGGCATACAGAAGGAAGACGAAGGAAAGGAGGCCATAGAGAAAGAAGACGTAAAGATAACAAGCTTGATGTGGTCAAAATAAAAGTCTTTTCTTTTGTTGGAGGGAATGACCTAGAAGCTTAAAAATGGAGCATGTCATTGATTGTAACACTTACAAGGACGACAAGGATAGGAGAGTTTGGCAGGATCTCATTGATACTTGGGAGGACATGAAATTTGTGATGAGGAAGAGATTTGTTCCACATTCTTATCAAAGGGATATTCATAACAAACTACAAAGACTCACCCAAGTCTCTAAAAGTGTGGATGAGTATTTTAAGGAGATAAAGTTGGTCTTATTTAGGTCAAACTTCCATGTAGAGCGTGAGGCTACAATGCCACAGTTTCTTCATGGCTTAAACCAAGAAATCTAGGACGTGGTGGAGTTTCAAAATTATGTGGAGCCGGAGGACTTGGTACAACAAGCTTTCAAGGTAGAGCAACAACTAAGGAGGAGGAAATTCAAATATTCCTCAACATCAACATTAAAGTTTTCATCCTCAAGTTGGAAGTACAAACCAAAGAAGGAGAATGGACCTAACAAGGAAAATGGACCAGGCAAGGAGGCATGAGCACCTTTCAAGGCAAGAAACTCATGGAATCAACCACTAGGAGTTGTGATGTCAAGTGTTTCAAGTGCCTCGACCAAGGACACACTGCTTCACAATGTCCAACTAAAAGAACCATGGTGGCCATGAATGGTGTGGTGGAGTATCAATATGAGGCTTCAAGTGAGGAGAAAAGTGAGGAGAATGCTTTCATGCCGGAAGGTGATCTACTTATGGTGAAGAGGCTTTTGGGGAACCAAGTCAAAGAGCATGAGGCAAGTCAAAGAGAAAACATCTTTCATTCTAGGTGCTTGGTAGAAGGTAGGGTATGTACTTTGATTATTGATGGTGGAAGTTGTGCTAATGTGGTTAGTTCAAGGTTAGTTTCTAATTTAAACATTATGACTAAAACACATCCCAACCCTTACCGACTTTAATGATTGAGTAAGGTGGGAGAGGTTGTGGTCAATAAGTATGTGGAGGTTTCTTTTTCTATGGGGAATTATGAAGACAATGTCCTTTGTGATGTTGTACCTATGGAGGTTAGCCATATGTTATTGGGAAGGCCTTGGCAGTATGATTAGAAGGTCATCCACAATGGATTTTCTAATAAGTTCACTTTCTTGCACCAAAATCATAAGGTGGTGTTATCTTCTTTATTTCCAAAGCAAGTGATTGAAGATCAAAAGAAATTGAGAGAAAAAATGGAGGAAGAAAGAAAAGAGGGGGAAAGTGAAAAAATAGTGAAAATAAGAGTGAAAAAGAAAAGGAAAAAAATATATATTGAGAAGAAAAGAAAGATCAATGAAGGTGAAAGGGGGACAAAATAATATTTTCTTGCAAAAAAAGGAAGGTTAAGAATGCTTTGATCTCAAAGCAGCCCCTATACCTACTCCATTGTAGGAAATTTTGCTTAAGTGCTAATACTTATTTGCCTAGTTTTTGAACAAAATTTTGAAGGAATTTGATGATATCTTCCATCGAGAAGTACCACATGGTCTTCCACCCTTAAGGGGGATTGGTCATCATATTGATCTTAGTCAAGGTGCATCTATGGATTGTATTGATTTGTCGAGGATAAACAATAGCAAAGATTCAATTTTATGGTGAAAGATAATGTTTTTAATATTACCGATTTGTTCATTAAGGAAGTGTATAATGATTGTAGAACCGAGGAAGATTTCGTGAGGAAGATGCATGAACAAGTGAAGGTTCAAATTGAGAAAAGAGCGTGAGGCTATACGAGGCAATGCAACAAAGGAATGGTGAAGTTGGTCTTTGATCCCAGAGGTGATGGTAACTCTAATTCGAGGTTGAATTCACTTGAAGAAAGAGTGACTTGTTGGGTCCCAAAAGGCTGTGTAACTCACCTAGAAGGGTTGAATAGGTGATACAGTACACAATTACCGTTGCTCAATTAATCAAACAAATTATACAAATTCACTCACTGTTTAATCGATTAATACTAGCTATAATCGATTAACTAGTTCTACAGATAATCAATTAACTAAACAACCTAATCGATTATTCAGTTCTTGTTCTTAAAGATGATTAAGAACAATAAATTCACAAAACAAAATATGCAAATAACTCAAAATAATATGTATGTCAAGTTAAGTAAATCATGTAATATGGAAAAGTAAGGAGTTAAGGGTTGAGAAGAATGAGACACGACTTTTATTTTGATTCGTTTGTGGGTCCACTTGCAAACTACATCAAAGCCTCCCCTTCTGATATTGGGAGATTTTTCTTCACTATGGAAATTATATGTTTTTTTACAAACAAACTTCCAATACAAGAAACAAGACACTCCCTTCTTGGAATCGATGAACCTCTCACTTCGGTTTGACTACTCAGCTCGCTTACTAGGATACTCACACCTTTCGCGACTCTAACCCCAGCCTCCGTTTCGCTCGAACCAAGACCTCTTGACGTCGTGAAGACACTTACCTAACTGCAGTTAGGGTTTTACCAAACCAATTCTCTTTCAATAGTGATACTAAGAACACCAAGAGAATATGCTTTTTTCCTTGTCTAAACTCTTTCAAGTTATTGATGCACCTATTTATGCAGAATAATCACTCTTCTAGAATCTAAGAACCCCTCTACAAATCTAACAACTAAGAATACAAAAAACATGAGATGCATGGTTTCATTTTACAAAAGATTTTACAATGAAGCTCCTTGGAGATCTTTCTAAAGATTCTCCCTTTTCTCATTTTCAAAAGAACACTTTGAAAATCTCTATAAAGATATGAAAGTTAAAGAGCAATGAATTTTAGAACAATGTGAAATCTATTTTTGTGTGTGTTCTAACTTCTTAAGAATCTATATTATTAAGCAATATGAAAAAATTGGGTTAATATATAACTCCGTTTTCTGCTGCAGTTAATCGATTATACCTAAATCTTAATCGATTAACGATTCTTTAAAATACAAGAAACCATAAATTGTAACAACCCTTAATCGATTAAACTCATACTTAATTGATTAACGGGTTCCCAAGAATTCAATGCTTAATCGATTAAAATATCTCTTAATCGATTATTGGTTTTACAAAAAGATATTTCAATGTTATATGAACCTCCTACATGATTTGTAAAATTATGATGCATGACTTTGAATGATGTATGATTTAAAACTCTTTTAAAATGCATCGAAAATCATATGATCATGTATATATGCATGTAAGCTTCATTTTAGTTATGATTGATTTTAGCTTGTGAGACTTCCATTAGGGTTCATCCTACCCTAGATTCTTTCTAAGGAAACATTTTAATACCTAATAAAGATATAATAATACTTAGCCTCTAGATCTTCTTGAATGCTTTAGTTTGTGTGAACTTGAGTCTTGACTTTGTTGTTTGGTGATTTCTTTACCCCTTCAAGCTTGCCCTTGATATACAATATCTGTTGTCGATCTTTGTCTTTATCAAACTCTATCTCTCATCAACCTTTATCTTCATCAAAATCTATGTGATACATGCTTGCATACATGTCGCTACCCCCATTTTATGGATGCGATGAGAACATGCAATTAAATGCAATGGAGTCGCCATCGATGTTTTTTAGAGGGAAAACATGAAAAACCGATTTTTGAAAATATAGTTGGTTCACTCAAAAATAGAAGTTGAGTTCGGGAGTCGGTTACGGATGAGGAAGGTGTTAGACACCTCATACCGCCCGTCGTAAAAAACGGTACCTAGATCAGTTATGTGGATATTAATTCAAAACATTTAATCTTACCCTCACATCATTAAACAAAATAAAAAGAGAGAAAATATTTCTTTTTTTTATTTTTGTGTCTGACAGAGAAATAACTGCTCCTACGTATCCCTAGCTGCAATAGAGAAATCAAGGCTACGTAGTTTTATTCTAAAATAGGTTTTATTAGTGATATTAAAAATGTATTCACAACATAAGGTAACGCGACAAGACATTGAGTCTATAGTGGGTTACCTCACATCGCTCTTAAAAATTATAAAAAAATCAAAATGAATTTACAACATAAGGTAACGCGACAAGACACTAGGTCTATAGTGGGTCACCTCATATTACTTTTAAAAATTAATCTAAATGAATTCATAACATAGGGTAACACGACAAGACACCAGGTCTATAGTGGGTTACCTCACATTGTTTAAAAAAAACTAATTGAGATAAATTTACAACATAAGGTAACGCGACAAGACACTAGGTCTATAGTGGGTTACCTCACATTGCTTTAAAAAAAGACTAATTGAAATAAATTTACAACATAAGGTAACGCGACAAGACACTAGGTCTATAGTGGGTTACCTCACATTGCTTTAAAAATACTAATTGAAATAAATTTACAACATAAGGTAACGCGACAAAACACTAGGTCTATAGTGGGTTACCTCACATTGCCTTTAAAAGTTATAATAACAAACGAATAAATAAAAATAAATAAAACAAACGAATTTTTAATAAGCAATAAAAAAAAGCAGAATAAAAAAATTAATTAAAAATAAAAACGAAATAAAAAAACAGAATAAAAAAAATTATTAAATAAAAAAACGAAAATAAAAAGCAAAATAAGGAATTAGGGATTGAAATTGGGGGTTTTAGGGTTGGGGGTTTCAAATCAATTTGGGGTAGGTTTTAAAAAAATCAATTTGGGGGTTTAGGGTTCTAAAAATCAATTTGGGGTTTAGGTTTCCAAAAATCAATTTGGGGGTTTAGGGTTTTTTTAAAATCAATTTGGGGTTTAGGGTTTTTTAGAATTAGGGATTTAGGGAGGAAGAAAGGGAAGGGGGTGGCGGCTGCCAACACTTGGCAGCCAGCCACGGCGGCGCCGGTGCAGCCAGCCGCATGGACCGCCGCTGGACAGTGCGGTTCAGCCCTCTAGGGGCGCGGCTGGGACAGGCGGCCCTCCATTTACAATGGTGGGGCTGCGACGGTGGCTTTAGGCGGAGCCGGTACCGTCCAACCCCTTTTTACAGCTGCAAACAAAAAAAAACAACACTAACGAATAAAAAATCTAGCACAGGCATTGAAGAATAAACAAGAGAAAAAAATGTACCTAGGAGAGAACTTAGGTGTAGGGATGGGTGGGTTCTGCTTCTCTATCCTCTTCTCTCTTCCTTTTTCTCTTCTTTAGCTTTCTCCTCTTCTTTTTTTTTGTGTGCCTCTTTCTCTCTAATTTTCAGATTAGCTTAGGGTAGTTTCTAAGTTAGGATTAAATAGGGGTGGGGATTAGGGTTACTGGTTGGGCTAGGGACAAAGCCCAGTTGCCATAACATTTGAATTTCAAATTTTCCCCCTTTTTTGTTTTGAAATTTTTACCCTGGTCAAAGTTAGGTGTTTACAGTTGCCCCTATTTACTTGCTTTTCATTAGATATCAAGAGCGACGAATGTTGCTAAAGTTATCATAATGAGAAGGAAGTAAAGATAAAAAGACCAAATTTGACTAGGGAATAACACACGGAGGAAGAAGCCTCAAGCTCAAGCATACGGTATGAACTCGAGGTTAGCGGGTAAAGAGCTCATGAGTCCAAGTGTTGACCAAAAGAGACCACTGAGGGGTCAAAGCACAATCACGCGACCGCTGAGGGGTCGAGGGGCAAAAGGATACAGAGACCACTGAGGGGTCAAAGCAGAATCACGCGACCGCTGAGGGGTCGGGGTGCAAAAGGATACGGAGACCACTGAGGGGTCAAAGCACAATCACGCGACCGCTGAGGGGCCCGAGATGCAAAAGTGGGGTCAAAGCACAATCACGCGACCGCTGAGGGGCCCGGGATGCAAAAGGATACAGAAACCACTGAGGGGTCAAAGCACAATCACGCGACCGCTGAGGGGCCCGGGATGCAAAAGGATACAGAAACCACTGAGGGGTCAAAGCACAATCACGCGACCGCTGAGGGGTCGGGGTGCAAAAGGATACGGAGACCATTGAGGGGTCAAAGCACAATCACACGACCGCTGAGGGGTCGGGGTGCAAAAGGATCACGGTGACATATGGATAAAAGGGCCCTGGATCAAAACTTAAAAGGATATTTTGGGTCAAAACTTCGGTTGTGAATGCGTATGATAATTTAGATGCTAATGATACATGAGTCATGCAAAGATATCCATGATAATGTATGCACGGTAAGTTACACGTATGAGAATAACTTAATTGTCATTTATAAAGTTTGACGTGAAACCACAGTGCCATCTCAGTAGGCATCAACTAATCTAATCAGCACCTGCTACACCTTCATTCCTCCTTTTCATAAATTAATGGATCCATTTTGGGTGACCCATTGTTTTCCAGAAGTAGCACCCACCTCTCTAATGACATATCCATTGGGGTTAAGTTTCGATGAGTTTCTTTATCCTGAATCACTTAATGAAACAGATTACCAAAGAAGTTATTTGATCATGAGGTTCGAGTATTATATTTATACGACTTGAGACGTATCTAAGCAAACATGTATGCACAAAGGTAAATAGGGAGATGAAAGAACTTTCTTCTATTGATATTCAAAAAGTTACATGTAGGAAGGTTTGAGAGCATATATGCTACAGGTTACAAAATTTTTGCAAAAATTTTTGCCCCAGTATAAAGTAATTGCTAATCCATCCATCAACCTTCCGTCACGACCGAGTAACTAGCCCACGATGCTAGACTAACAGAATCCCTATGAGAACTCACATTTCCTCTCCATATTGCCCACAACTTTTATGGTTCCTACTATGAGTACAAGCGAATGGAGGATCTTTATTTGCCCTTGATGTCTTTTTTTTTCTTTTTTATTTGCCTTAATTTCTGCTTAGGCTGCCCTTTCGGGTTTTCCACCTAACAGGCTTTTATTCATACCCTAATTTTTGCTTAGGCCGCCCTTTCGGGTTTTCAACCTAACGGGTTTTTTTTTTCTTTTCTTTTTTTTTTCTTTTTTTTTTCTAGGCATAGAATCTCTTTACCGCGTCTGTGTTTACAGGTCTGGCTAAAACATTTCCATCCATGTCTTGTAAGACCAGAGCACCTCCTGAGAATGCATTCTTGACAATATAAGGACCTTCATAGTTCGGAGCCCATTTCCCACGAGCATTTTCCTGATTTGGGAGGATCTTTTTGAGCACCAAGTCTCCCGCTTCAAACTCTCTAGGACGAACCTTCTTGTCGAAAGCTCTTGCCACCCTTCCCTGGTACAACTGGCCATGACAGATGGCTGCCAATCTTTTCTCTTCGATCATATTTAACTGTTCATACCTAGCCTTGACCCATTCAGACTCTTCTAGTTCTGCTTCCATTAAGACTCTCAGCGAAGGAATTTCTACTTCGATTGGAGAGACAACTTCCATCCCATACACTAGTGAGAACGGGGTTGCCCTAGTACTTGACCGAATGTTGGTACGATATGCATGCAAAACATATGGTAACTTTTCATGCCAATCTTTGT
>NW_017716931.1:0-1922 GCF_001865875.1 Lupinus angustifolius
TGTATGATGCAGCTTCTACCCACTTAGTGAAGTAGTCGATTGCCACCAGAATGAAGCGATGACCGCTGGAAGCTTTGGGATTTATGGGTCCAATTACATCAATTCCCCACATGGAGAAAGGCCAGGGGGCGACCATACTCTGCAAGGGGAAAAGCCAGGGGGCCAGGGGGCGACCATACTTAGTGAAGTAGTCTATCTGCATACACCTGACACTTCTGACAATTTCTGACATAACTCATACAATCTGCTTCCATAGTAGTCCAGTAGTAGCCACTCCTTAGAATTTTCTTTGTCATCATGCCACTCCTTAGAATTTTCTTTGCCATCATGTGACCATTTGCATGAGTTCCACAGACCCTTCATGTATTTCAGTCATGATCAGTTGAATTTCGTTTGTACCAACGCATCTGAGGAGCGTACCATCATGACTCCTTTTGTACAACACTTCACCATTTACGAAAAATGTCCCCGCCAGACGGCGAATTGTCTTTTTGTTCACATCACTAGCACTATCTGGATACTCTCTGTGTTGGATATACCTTTTTATATCATGATACCAAGGTTCACCATCAGCCTCTAGATTAGCACAACAATAAGAAGGTTCATCCTAAGCCGTCACTCGAATTGGGCGAACGCTAGCGTGTACTTCCAGTTTAGTCATTACGACCAAAGTTGCTAGAGCATCTGCAAACTGATTCTTGTCTCGAGTCATATGGGAAAAGCAAATTCCTTCAAATTTCTCAGCTAATGAAGATAAATATTTCTGATATGGGATGAGCTTTGTATCCTTAGTTTGCCACTCGCCATTGACCTGATAAATGATAAGCGCAGAATCTCCGAATACCCTAAACTTCTTGACATTCAGTTCATATGCAAAGAGAAGTCCATTGATGCACGCTTCATATTCGGCTATATTATTAGTACATTCGAAGTCCAGCCTAACTGCCACTGGGTACTGCTTACCGATTGGGGAAATGATTACTGCCCCAACACTGCTCCCATGCATATTAACTGCTCCATCAAAATACATCTCCCAAACATCTTCCCCTAATTCATCTATCCCATATACTCCGCCATCAGGGAACTCATTCAACATCCCATCCTCCCCGTCTATAGGGCTTTCTGCTAATTGATCTGTGATTGCTCCACCTTTGACAGACTTCTGAGTAACATATTTAATGTCGAACTCGGACAACATCATTTGCCATTTCGCCATTCTCATAGAAACGTGAGGACTCTCAAAGATATATCTCAAAGGATCCATTCGGGAGATGATACAAGTAGTGTAGTACAACATGTATTGCCGAAGCCTTCTGGATGCCCACACTAGAGTGCAACAAGTCCTTTCTATCGTCGAGTACCGAGATTCACATTCGTTAAACTTCTTGCTCAAATAGTAGATGGCTTGCTCCTTCTTACCCATTTCTCCATATTGCCCTGACATTGCACCCATCGAAGTTTGTAACACTGTCATATATAAGACTAACGGTCGGCCCTGTGTGGGTGGTGCCAAGACAGGCGGGTTTACCAAATAAGCTTTGATTTTATCGAAAGCTTCCTGGCAATCCGCATCCCACTTGCTTGGTTGATTCTTCTTCAGCAACTTAAACATGGGCTCACAGGTGCTAGTTAGGTTGGCAATAAATCTTGCAATGTAATTCAACCTGCCCAGAAAACTTCTCACTTCCTTCTCAGTCTTTGGAGCTGGCATCTCTTGTATTGCTTCTACTTTCTTGGGGTCCACCCTTATGCCTTCCCTACCGACGACAAATCCTAACATGTTCCCCGAGGATGCCCCAAACGTGCACTTCTCGGGATTTAATTTCATTTGATATTTTCTCAGCCTTTCAAATAACTTTCGTAAGACTGCGACGTGACTATCCCCCTTTTTAGACTTGGCGATGATATCATCGACATATACC
>NW_017716932.1:0-603 GCF_001865875.1 Lupinus angustifolius
CATTGGAGTTACAACATAATCAAAAGTTTACTTTAATGCCACAATCTCATCTATTGGTTCAGAATGCCAATTCTTCAATGGTGTGCCTTCCTCATCGACGCGGATACTGTTGACCCCACGTGTATTGTCTTCTTCCAGAAAGTTGAGGGGAAGATGGATGTTTTGCTCTCTAAAGTCACTTTATGCAATCACCTCAACAGAACTTGGAAATGTTTCACTAATATGAGGAATAGGCTTCTCCAACGCCCCTCCATGCTTCTTTCTTCGACTTACACCCATGCCCACATTCTCCTGTGAAGCTTCATACCCCAGCCCAAACTTATCAAATTTCTCCGAGACTGAGATGAAAGATGGACTGCCCTGTAGATGCCTGCCTAAACCTTTCCCTACTTCATATCCTTTTGTAGACATGATTCGGGTCACCACCTGGTTTACGTCATGCACATGCCCCTTCCCTTCATGCTGATGGGTTCCAACTGCTTCAAAACAATGCAAAAAGTCATCGCCATCCCTAGTACTCTCCACATAGGGTACTGAAATCGGTTTCGAAACCAGGACTTCTTCTTCTCCATGTACCGTGATCACCATTCCGTCCTTGACAAA
>NW_017716933.1:0-3051 GCF_001865875.1 Lupinus angustifolius
TAAGCTTCGTTAAGCACCCTTAATAACGCCTTTCTGTGTAAATCTGAGGATAATACCAAACCCAACAAAGATATCTTAGAAGGGGTTTTCCCCAACTGCTCCACCATATCATACTCACTCTGCCTCATGATCTTTAGAAATTCTTCCTCCTCCCTTTTATTGACTTTTTCCGTCATGTCATCTTTCTCTCCGACCTTCTTTCCTACTTTTTGAGTCTTTCCCTCTGGTGGACCATAACATCTTCCGCTTCTTGTGATTTCACCAGTCATGACCGCCTTCGACATTTGAACCTCAGGGGCTTCCCCCGTTGCGTTAACCTTAACCTCATACCTCCACGGGACAGTATGTGTGCTTTCATAGGTGAAGGGTTGAGGCTTTCTCACCCTAAGAGTCACCCTCTCAGGGCTTAAATCTTTGAGGAGAGGGACTCTGAGTGTGATATTTTCAACCATATCAACTTCTTCGTCATCCGACTTAGCCCTTCTCGCATGAATGACCCCAAGATTTAACAAGACTTGTACCCTCGCCTTATATCCCCAACAGTCGTCTATGGAGTGTCCTGCCTGACCGTGATGATAATCGCAACGAGATTCTGGATCCCGACCCCTCTCGTCAGATACATTTGTGGCTGGTGCTACTACATTATAACCAATCCTCCTCAAAGCATCAAAGAGGTGTTGCATTGACATTCTCAAGTCACACACTTTTCCTACTAGCGCTTTATCCACATCGACAACACTAACCCCTTGATTGTGGTTCGGGATCGGATTCTTACTGATATCCGGCCGAGTCTCATCCTCAAACCCTAGCTTCCCGCAGGCCATGAGTTTCCTTACTGCCATTTTGAATTGCTCACAATCTTCAATGGAGTGTCCCGTCACATCCATATGATAGCTACATGTGCGGTTTACGTCGTACCAAGAAGGCAAGTTGCCCTCAAAAGGTCGGACGGGGTATGGTGCTAATAGGTGACGGTCAACTAGTTGGCGGAAAAGTTCAGCATTAGATATAACAAGTTTTGGAAAAGGGGGTAGGTCAGGAAAAAATGTGTTTTGGCAGCGATTTGTTTGGGCCTGTGTGTTTGTGGGCGAATGGCGGTTTGGTTGGTATAGAGGGTTGGTATGGTTGGATACATACGGTCGGGGCTGGTTGGTGTATTGTGGGCGAGTGTAATTATAGGGTTAGGGGACATTGTTTACTTGGTAAGTTGTTGTTTGATCATAAGGTGTGCGTTGGGACCTCCATTGGTGTTGATGTACCTAATTTACCTCGTTCTCCTTTCTCCTTGAGGACATATTCTTTTTAGCACCGTTTCCATCCTCCTCTCCTACTGATAACTTTCCTGCCTTTCTCAACATCTCAATCCTGTCACCGGCATCCATCAATTCCCGGAAATCTTTGTATGCAACCCCTGCCATTATTCCGATGTAAGGGGCCCCTAAGGTTCCATAAAATACGAGCACATTTCCGGCATGGTCATTTTGGGTTGCACTTGTACTGCCAAACCCCTTCACCTCATTGCGTACTCTCTGAAGGACTCCATCTTCTTTTTCTGCATTGCCCCAAGTTTCTCATGCGTTGGAGCCAATTCCACATTAAACTTATACTGATCCATGAATAAATCAGCAAGTTCAGTCCATCTAGAGATGTGACTCAAGTCCAGTTCTAAGTACCACTCCAGTGCCGGGCCAGTCAGACTCTCGTGGAAAAAGCAAATGAGGAAACCGTCCTCTATTGACCACATGGCCATCTTTGTAGCATAACTTACTAGATGGAATCGTGAGTTGCCACTTCCGTCGTATTTGGAGAAGTCGGGTACCCTGAAATCCTTAGGGATCACGATATTGAAGGAATGGCATAACTCCTCAATTCTTAGGGACCCACGAGTATCAGTCCCGCGGATGGTCCTCAACTGTTCCTCAATTTTTGCCATCCACTCCTCATAACCTCCACCCTTTTCCCTAGTTTGATTGCCATTCGCTTTCGGGGGTGCTCCTGCTTGTTGACCAAAATTAGGTACCTGATTTTGTTCGAAACGAGGCCCTGTGGAGCCTTCTGCCTCCTGTTGTGCATTCCCCAGGGGGCGGTATCCTCCCCCAATCGGGGGATCATCCCCTTCTTGATCTCCACCATTCATCCCCCCTTAGTTCGCAGCAAGAAGGGCAAGGCAACTCTTGATGTCTTGCAGTGCATCTTCCATCCTGTTTTGAGCTTGAGCCAACTCATCCATCTTTCCCTTAACCTCATCAATTTCTTCTCCAACGTTTCTTCCGACATCCATCCTTGCGCGCGACCTTGTGTTGTACGAGTGGCTTAGATTGGAGTTGTTCCTCTGAAATTGCGCATTGGTTTCTAACTAAAGACCTGCATTTTTTTAAACGTTCATTAAATAACAATTCATTAAGATTTATATTATGTTAATTCCTTTTTACCCGACGATGCATCATCCGCACAACACTCGTTGACCATCCCGCAATCATTTTCTAAGGTTATAACCCCATTAGATCGTATTGCGGTAAATGATAACCATAGAAGGAGCACGAAGGCTCCATAATATGATTGCATTTTCTAAGCCTCGAGCTAGTAATGCTATCTTGATTATTGAGTTCTTCATAACCAGATGTCCGAGTTTTGCACCCCTCTTTTTCTTTTTTATTTATTTAGAATCGAATGACAAGGAAGTCTATTAAAGACGAATGAAATAAAAATGGACTTTATTTATCACTTTTTTTTTTGTAGAGGGAGGAATTACAATGTTTCTCTTCCTCTCCCCTTTCCCTTTTTTTCGCACAATTGTTTTTTCTAAAAAAAAAGTTCATCCTAATCATCATCAAGTACAATAACATCTTCTTCTTCTGATTCTTCTACCGATTCTTCTTCTTTTGATACTTCTACCGATTCTTCTTCTTCTGATTCTTCTTCCTCTGGATCTTCTTCCATGAATGTTGACTCATCCATTTGCTCGGGGTTCACCCATCCCATGGATTCCCTCCAATATTTGACTCCTTGGGCTGTATTATGATAGTCGTTGAAGTAAGCCTTGATCTTCGC
>NW_017716934.1:0-25882 GCF_001865875.1 Lupinus angustifolius
CAGCTCGTTCGCCCTTCGCTTGTACCATTTTGTTTTGCCCTTAGCTTTGGATAAAGCATTCCGGTACTCATCCATCCTTTGTTGTGCCTCTTGCAAATACGAAGCTTGTTCCATCAAATGAGAGACTTGGTCTTGTTCCATAATGGTTTGTTGTTGGCTCGCTCTGAGATCTCTTTCAAGCTCGGCAATCCTCACATCTCTGAGATGGACAGCCTTCTTGAAACCCCTTAACTCATCTGTCAACTTAACCTGTTTTTGAGAGTCTATTTCCATAACTCGCCTCTGGGCTTCTAATTGTTCTTTCAGCTTACAGATCTCGACAGATGCTTCCGTTTTGGCCCCTTTTAAGAGTGGCTGTAACAAATGCCTCCTTCTCTATTTTTAGCTCCTTCTTCAGCTTCTCAATCTCATGGTCTTTCCTTATGATTTCGATCTGGGCATCTTGTCTCTTGCCATCAACAATGTTCACTTGCTCCCGGAGGGTTTCTATAATACCTTCGAGCTCTTTCTCCCTTGAGGATAATTTCTCCCCTCTTGGCAAAGGTGGTGAGATGGTTACCCCTCCAACCCTGGCAGTTCTCCAACTATCGTACTCTAGTGTGCTTCGGACTCGTGCTGCCCCACGTTGTTGATTCTCTCTAACGACAAGATTGTCCTAAGCTTCCTTGACATTTCCTATTAACTTATCATCCTCCTCATAGAGGCGTATGATACTCTTGGGTTCGTCACTTGGTCTAATCTGCATACGTCCAAGTTGCCGCAAGACCAATTCTGGTGTGTAGAAAAAACATCCATCGGTGCCTAGTAGTGGAATGTTGTTGTAAGAACCGCATCGAGTTATCATGCTCTTTTGCGGACACCAGTAACACATCCACCTATATTCATTTGGCACAAGACGTTCGAGAGTAACCCTCTACTGATCCACTACCTTTTCCTCAAGTGTGATGCTGTTGAAGTCCATCAAAACGCGGTTGGCGAGGGCTTGATACTTGACGGCATAGTGTAGCCATCCATACATACAATAAGTGAGCACAACAACGGATCTTAAGGAACCCCCTCTGATGACAATTGGATAGGGCGATGAATGTATCCCCTAGGATTGCTGGAACAGGGTCAGATTTCCATTTGAATACCTTGTAAAATACTTTCACAGCCTTGTACCCGACCGACCCAGGAATGGAAGGGAACAACATTAACCCGTAAATGAGGAGGGCCAAGGCAGGCTTGACAACTACCCAATTTCCTTGATCCATTGATTTTTGCAAGTGACGCTCCAAAGCACTTTGTAGCCAATCCTGATGGCCCCTTCTCTCTATTTGATCCATAGGGGTCAATCCAATAATTTTCTTGACTGTGTCAATGGGACTTTCACCACCCGGGATATAGATTCAATGACCCCTCCGAACCAAAAGTAATTGTTGATACTCTTCTATCACTGGGACGGTGTCTAGATGAGGTAGCTCGAAAATACCTAGGTCGCTATTCCAGAATTGAGTCAGTGCATTGAGGGCCGCAACATTGACATCCACGAACAATAGGTCGTACAATCTCCCATATTCTTCCAAGAACTCAACTTGAACTTGAGAGGGAATCTTCTCAGCTAAAACCCTAAGGCTATCAAGTCTGGCTACCTTGAAATCAGCCTTTACCCCTTTCTTGCCCTTAGCATTACTAGCACTCGACTGAGAATCCATGGCCTCTGGTTGTACGGAACAAGACATCGTTGGTAATAAATCCTAAAAAAAGTACATAACATTGTCAGTTTTTTTTTATACGTGTAATCAATGCATGCATGGCTTGATGAATGTATTTCAAATGAATGATACAATGTTATAGTATGCATGTTAATGTTTTTTTTTTGAGTGCATGATATGCATGTAAATGTTATAACGACATGAATTTTTTTTTTGACCAAATGCATGATTGCATGATATGCATGCGCGTGTTTGTTATGAAATGATTTTTTTCTTTTGTAAGTCTTCCATCGTGGCACAAGAATACCGAAGTGCAATGGTACCTTAATTCACTTAGGCTCATGTGATGGTGAGTCACTTTATGAGTGCGGGATAGAGGTTTTCCCGACTTTATGCCGAATAATAAAATAACAAATAAAAAATTTGCATACTCCTTTGTCTTACATAAAGGTGTTTGATCCTACAAGGTTTGTTCGGTCTACAAGGTCAAACCCTAGGGTGGAATTCTAATGTCTGTACATGCAGAATTTCGGTGGTATTAGACTTCATCTAGGTTCCCGGACTGCCGTCACTAGTGAAAGCTGACGATCTGGATATCACAAATATGACACGAAGATGTACGAGACACCATGGGGGCCATATCCGTAATACCCAGTAACAATCCGAGTGGTACATCAGCGCAATATTGAAATAGCACGAAGGCCCAATGACGACAAGCCAATGTACCCCTAACAATAGGTAAATAGGCCCGGTAGATGGCCGAAAATAACCATGCATGATAGTGAAGTGTGTGAGGGAGTGTACAAACCTTGATAACACAAATGCAATAACACCAATAATAACCCCCAGAACCTGTACAACAACATCAAAACAAAATTTCTATGTACAAGAATTATTTACAAATAATAAAAAAAAATAAAATAAAATAAAAATAACTAATAACAAGAAAATGGAACGATAAAATTAAATAATGATCTAAATATCCACATAATTAATCTTATAAGGCCTGCCTCTCAGCATTTCCCCAGTGGAGTCGACATGCTGTCGCTACCCCCATTTTATGGATATGATGAGAACATGCAATTAAATGCAATGGAGTCGCCATCGATGTTTTTTAGAGGGAAAACATGAAAAACCGATTTTTGAAAATATAGTTGGTTCACTCAAAAATAGAAGTTGAGTTCGGGAGTCGGTTACGAATGAGGAAGGTGTTAGACACCTCATACCGCCCGTCGTAAAAAACGGTACCTAGATCAGTTATGTGGATATTAATTCAAAACATTTAATCTTACCCTCACATCATTAAACAAAATAAAGAGAGAGAAAATATTTCTTTTTTTTTATTTTTGTGCCTGACAGAGAAATAACTGCTCCTACGTATCCTTAGCTGCAATAGAGAAATCAAGGCTACGTAGTTCTTTTCTAAAATAGGTTATATTAGTGATATTAAAAACGTATTCACAACATAAGGTAACGCGACAAGACATTGAGTCTATAGTGGGTTACCTCACATCGCTCTTAAAAATTATAAAAAAATCAAAATGAATTTACAACATAAGGTAACGCGACAAGACACTAGGTCTATAGTGGGTTACCTCATATCACTTTTAAAAACTTTAATTGAAATGAATTTATAACACAAGGTAACGCGACAAGACAGTGGGTCTATAGTGGGTCACCTCATATTACTTTTAAAAATTAATCTAAAGGAATTCATAACATAAGGTAACGCGACAAGACACTAGGGATTTAGGGTTTTTTAGAATTAGGGATTTAGGGTTTTTTAGAATTAGGGATTTAGGGAGGAAGAAGGGGAAGGGGGTGGTGGCTGCCACCACTTGGCAGCCAGCCACGGCGGCGCACCACCGTCCGTTTGGGGCGGTGCCAGTGCAGCCAGTCGCATGGACCGCCGCTGGACAGTGCAGTCCAACCCTCTAGGGGCGCGGCTGGGACAGGCGGCCCTCCATTTACCATGGTGGGGCTGCGATGGTGGCTTTAGGCGGAGCCGGTACCGTCCAGCCCCTTTTTTACAGCTGCAAACAACAAAAAAACAACACTAACGGACAAAAAATCTAGCACAGACAGTGAAGAATAAACAAGAGAAAAAAATGTACCTAGGAGAGAACTTAGGTGTAGGGATGGGTGGGTTCTACTTCTCTATCCTTTTCTCCTCTCTTCATTTTTCTCTTCTTTAGCTTTCTCCTCTTTTGTTTTTTTTGCCTCTTTCTCTCGAATTTTCAGATTAGCCTAGGGTAGTTTCTAAGTTAGGATTAAATAGGGGTGGGGATTAGGGTTACTGGTTGGGCTAGGGACAAAGCCCAGTTGCCACAACATTTGAATTTCACATTTTCCCCCTTTTTTTGTTTTGAAATTTTTACCCCGGTCAAAGTTGGGTGTTTACAATACACAATCTACTCATTGATGTATGCATGAACAATTGAAGGTTCAAATTGAGAAGAGAGCTTGAGGCTATGCGAGGCAAGCCAACAAAGGAAGGGTGAAGTTGGTCTTTGATCCCGGAGGTGATAGTAACTCTAATTCGAGGTCAAATTCATTTGAAGAAAGAGTGAATGATGTGAGCCAAACTAGAATAAAGGAGGCCCAACAAGCCCTTAGCCACATTTTTTATCTTCTTATGGGAATTAAATTGTAGAGGATTTAAATTCACAAATTTTATCATCCACAAAGGAAATCCACATGGAAAGAGGCATGCATCATCCAAAGAGGAGAATGATATGGGTCAAATTTTAATTCAAGTCATCCATTTGCATTGAATAAAATGGAGAATTATTTAAGTGCGACCAAGTATATTTTGGGCAGACACATTCATCATTTCTCATGTGCACTTGGAAATATTGTTGGGACATCTTTTGTTTGGTTAAGTTCGAAAATAAAGCCTTATAAAATCATGTAGTAACTTGCCATTAAAGTGTAACCACCATATTTAAAGAGGAAATAAGAGTGTCGTATGGTTACTTGTGTGGAAGCCGTGAGTTTATGATATACTTTTAAAGTGGGAGTTATGTGTCTTTTAGTGTGTCTTAGAATGTGCATTAATAAGGTGGTCATTGGCATTACATGAGGGCTGAATAATTATGCCTTAATGCTATGTGGTTATGGTGATTTTATGTGTGAGTAACCATGGGAGCTTATAATGGACAAATAAGTGAAGCATCTAGTTGTTGTTAAGAGTGTTGAGGATGTAAATTGCATAAGGTAACTGTGTGGTTATTCCTTTGTGAATAATTGCCATTTGTTGGGTGTTTCAAGTCAGAGAGCACGTGAGGAATAAAAGGTTCGATGGAATCCTAAGCTGACCAACCCTTAGTTGGTCATTTATTGCCATGTTTGTGAGTATTTCATGTAAGGATAACTGTGCGGTATTGTGGATGTATGGAATCATATGTTGGTCAATCATTACTTAGTCTTTTTAATGTTTTAATTAGGCAAATAACTATGTGGATATTCCCTTTGTGCTTCTAGCTGTGTGGTATTGTGTTTTATGCATGGTAATTGGTGTGAATAAGTGGCTTGTTGGAATCCAATGTTGACCAGCCACAAATGAGTCATTTGGTGACTTAATTAGGCAATTTATTTGATGTTTCTTAGTGTATTTCGTGAAAGTCAAGTTTGACTAGCCACACCTATATATATATATATATGTAGTGTTCTATCATGAAATAAACAACTTGAATTTGATATTGAAATTATGCATTATTAGTGAGTAGAGTTCTCTTAATTTCTTGGTTGAACCAAAAGCATTGTTCTTATCAAGAATCTCAAACTTCTTGTGGTGAACTACACCTTAGCTTATCAAACAAAGTCTTTTTTGTGGCGCCTTACCACCTCATTTCTTTTCCATATTATTTTATCTTACATAGAAATTCCACATGCACTTTATGTTAGTCTCAATTCACAACACATAACCAAACACCAACCAAGATAGATCGTCCAAAAACGCAACTACCCCTAAAAGGTTGTCATCAACATTCGACACTTGACTTCAAGTTCTATAAGAAATTTGAAGTTAGGTAATTCTATCCATTATTCTAATTTAAAAATCTTTGTATGTCCTACTTATGCGCATGTTAATGATGGTATATTAGCTCTAAGACTTGTTGACTGCATATTTCTTTGTTATACATCTAAGTCTAATGGGTATCACTTATTGTTATATTATTGAGTCTCAAAAGTTAATTCTTAGCAGAGATGTGACTTTTAATGATGATGTATTATTATCTTTTGGAAAATAATCTTTTAGATATGCTAGATGACATGTTATGTTGATAGTAAGGCAAGCAAGTGGTAGGGCAAGTAGATGGAGAACTGATCTTTAGAGTACCCAATACTCGAAGGGAATAACTCACAATTGAGGGAAGATTTTAGGTATTCCAAGTTCGAGTTAGTGTAGCGAAAAAGTCTCTCGTTGTGTATAAGTGAATGAGTTAAAGGATGACTCCAAAGACCTAATGCCTCAAGCTCACTTATATGCTTCTTTCACTTATCTCATGAAATAATATACTAAATAAGCCATAATGTTCTCTCATTGTTTGGTTTTCTCAATCCCAATATATGAACCCCTCTTTAACTTATTAAGAGTAAAATGTTTTTCCTATTAGGTACATGTTAGCATTGTGTATCAAAAGATTTGGACGAAAATACCCTTAATGTTTTGTTGGAATAAATTTTAATAATATAGGTCCTTATGTAAATCCCTTCTCAAAATAAAATGAAAAAGTTTTCTCTCTCAATTCACACCCCAACCTATTTTACATTCCTCATTTGAATTTCATAGCAAAGAGTGATGTTTATATGCTTGTAGTGGTATTGCTAGAATTCTTAATAGGAAAGATAACTATATTCAAGTATGGTGAGAATGGAGGCACCATGTCAGTGTTGTAAGCTATGATGTGCCAGCAATCATGGGAGGAGAATTGTCACAGATTCTGGACGCGAGAGTTGAACCACTAGAGTTGAATGAAACAGAAGCGGCGAAGCTAGTGGCCTATACCACTATGCATTATGTAAATTTATAGACAAATAATGGCTGACATTGTGGTCAATTTGGAGTGTGCTATGACTGAAATTCAAATGAGGAATGTGAAAGGGATTAGCGGGTGAGGTGAGAGAGAAAACTTTTTTTTATTTTGAGAAGTAATTTACTACTCATATTATTAAAACTTATTTCAACAAAACATTAAAAGTATTTTTGTACAAATCATTTAATACACCATACTAACATATACCTAACTAAAAAACAATTTATCTATATTAGCAAACTTTGTAGTATTATGTAAATTACATTAACTCTTTTTTTTTAAGAAAGTTAGAGGGAGAACCTTGGTGCAACACTATGGTTGATTTTTTCTTGGTAGAGAAAAGAAAAAAAAAAGTATGGTTGATTTTCTTCCAACATTGTAGGTTAGGTGCCTAAAACTTAAAAACAACCTATTCATTAATTTATAAGATTGTGTTCATCTACGTTACCATATCCTATTAAATAGAGTGTTGTGTCAAGCTGCCTTTTTAGAAAGTTAAACCCCGTTAGGTGGCTGTTGATCTAGTCTTATAGTAAATATAATTATTCCAAAAACTTAAAAAGTCAAATTTTTACATACACCTTTTGTAAAAAGAATCTAAGTTTTACTTTACCCACTAAATAAAGTACTGTTATTATGTCATTGTTTCCATCAACATCTACTATTGGAGTAAGAATAATATCTATGTATTTTTTTGTCTTGCAGTAAACTATCACTGTTTTAGAAAGCATTATAATAATTGATTACACTTATGAGACAATATACAAAGAAGTGAGTCCAAATTCTGACTTTTGAGACAAAGTAGACCTCCTCATGCATGTGATATTTTTCTGTTATGATTTAAACATATGATGATACTACTAAAAATTAGCTTGTGAGAGTCTCATAATTTCACTACCATATTAAAATTATTTTTTGACTCAAAGTGAGATTCCTAATATAATTTTTTCTTGAAAGGTTAATGTCAATGATGACTTTTATTCTAATGATATTAATCCATGAGCAGCCCTTACTTTTTTAGTGCTTCCAACCCCTTATTAGTATTTTTATTCACCTTATAAATAATCATTTTCAATATTGAACTCAAAAAACTAACCTATTAGGTGAAAAGTACACCTTAACTTAGTGAGCTTATTAATATTATATTTTTATTTATCCATTCTTGGACATGACATAGACTGATCCATGTTTGATGGATTAGGGCAGTAAGGCCCTTCCCTAAAACAGGTGTCTACTAAATATTATTTATATCATATTTGTTTACTTTTTAAGAAAATTGTATCACTTCCTCGTGCATTCAAAGGTAAACTGGTGTCTATGATGCAACTTTTATACTTTTTATATGATAAATTGTCTTCTTTCCTAATTTTTTAATGGGCAAAACAAAATGTACCATACTTGTATTTCTTTTACCTAAAAAATGGTTAGATATACTATGTTTTCATTAACTTAAACTTTGAACAGTTATTTATATTAGAAATTAGTTATCATTTTGGGTTAAATTTCACCTCCCTTATTAATCGGTTCCGTCAGGAGGCTGGAGATATTGGAACTGAATATATATGTTTGGCTAGAGAACTTATAAACGAATTTTTATATTATCATTAATCATATATTATTATTTTTAATTATCATTAACTTTTAAATAAAGTAATATAAATGAATGATAAATGGTGCATTGATTGTGTTAAATATTTATACCGTCAGTGCATATATATTATACTCATTAATAAATGAGAATTTTTTTATATATAGTTGTGTTTAAGTTTTATAATTGTCATTGAATCATTTATCATTTATATTTAATGAGTATTGACTATTCAAAAAAGTAATCTAAACAAAGGATGAATGATATATTAATTTTGTATAAATATTTACTCTCTTAATAAATTTTCCTTTTCCTTTTCCTTTTTATTATAATCTCACAATTTTTTCTCTTCATAGTTTTGAAAGAAGATTATAAGAAATTATAAGAAATTATTAGAACCTTTCCGAACATGCATTGAACACGAGGAATAGTCAGAATGTGAACTTGTCACGTGTCTTTTAGGAAATGGCACAATTTATAGGTAGGCAATTGAAATCGCTACAGTGGTAGTTGTGTTATTGTGACTCACAACAACGTAGAATGCTACATTGTCCATATTTGATTTTAAGACGAGGCAAAGTCGTGCACTCAAACCGGTGACAAAGGCATATGGAAATAAGAGTTAGTTTATCTGAGAGTTAAAGAAAAATAATATATATTGATATTTTTATTATTTTTATTTAAATTGAAATTAAACTTTTACTTTAAAACTAAAATGAGAAAAAATACTTCTCTTCAATATTGAAGATGAGTTTCCCTTGGAAATAAATAACATTTTTATTTGCCAAAAAATTTAGAGATATTAAATTATATTCAGCTAATACAAAAAAAAAAAAATTAAATTCTGTTCATAAACTTGACTGGTAAACTTAGCAGTTATCACTAGGTAATAATTAACGAAACTTCCTTCGGACAAATTGGTCTTATTCTTCCACAAAGAGTAGCATAAGGAGAATAACTATTAATTACTGCCATTTACCCTGAGTAGTTAATCTGTAGATTATATTATGAGTGTAATAATATCAATATATTGTCAGTAATTTATACGTAATTATTACATTATCTATTACTTATTTGGAGTAGATTTTTTGAATAATTATTTATAATTAAATATGAATGATAAATGATATAATGACAAATTTATACATTATCATTGCATATCTTTTTTTCCTCTTATATTATTTCCCTTCACTTCATGGGGTGCTAGATTTTTTATTTTTCAAATGAATATATAAGATTGTCTCTAGAAAAATAAGACCTAGTTCATAATGTGATTAGGACAGTTTCCGGTTTTATTAACTTATTATTTTTTTGGTCTCTACTTGATTGAGCTTGAGTTCACATAGTTAGATATCACATACTTATTAATTTGGAATTGAACTGAACAAGGATGCACGTTTCTTCATACCAAATATTTAATGTAATTATGTTTTTAACATTTTCCCAATTAATGTACATGCTTAGTAACTTAATCAGATTGAATTAAATATATTTTAATATCACAATTAATTCACCATAACTCAACTTTTCTCTATCAATTTTTTTTCATATGCAACGTATGTTACTCGCTTTTTTCAGATAAGTTTTGACCCTCAAACGTTTTGAGTAATAGAACATTAATATCGTTGTTCAGATTCCACCAAAAAATTAACTGAAAAAGTGTAGCTCTAAACCCTAAAGAATAGTCCTTAAAGAATGCCCTCATATTCCAAAAAATACGAGTCTTAAATTTAAGACTATGGTTTTTGTCTTGACATATTTGAAGCCTTGTTGTATGAAAAAAATATGAGTCTTTAAATTTATTAAAAAACTGTTTTCATATCCAAAATTTTGTATGGAGATTATTGAAATTATGTAGCTTATAAATGTCTTAGAATATGTGAGATTCTGTATCAGACTTAATTGATTAACATTGTAGTTAATAAATTAACAGTGTAAGAATTAATCAATTAACACTGTAGTTAATTGATTAAGTTGATTGATTAACATGATAGTTAATCGATTACCTGAGTAGCTTTTCAGTTTGTTTCAGTTAGTTTGTGTTCAATAATCGATTAATCAACAAAATTAATCAATTTTCAAATTAATATATTTTGTTTTCTAGTTGTTGTATATAAAGATGTATTATCCTAATTTTTGTATCTCAATTCATTAAATTTTGTAATGAGAATTCAATTAATTCAATTCAATAACATTTCTCATTCTTTCTTATTTCATCAAGATGACTATGCATGACTCATACCATTTTAACAAGATGCCCAAATTTTTTGTGTCATAGTCTTGCAATCATAATTGACTTTTTATATCATGTTAAAAATATGAACAAACTATTAATTTATAAATCTTAAATTTTGCAGAACAAAAAAGTTGTAGTCTTAACTTCTCTATTGTCAAGTTCAAAAAATGAATCTAAAGTAAAATTATGAAATATAATAAAATATTATATGAATTATAAAAATAAGTCATAAACAAATTAAGAAGTCAATGGATTGGTCGGATGCCTAAGGGCGTAAAACATAAGGTTCAAAACTAGTCTATGATTTAAAACGACAAATTATAATGAGCTAAGTTAGTATCCGACCTACAAGGTAATTTAAAAAAATACTCCCATATGTAGCATCTAGAAGTTACCTAAGACATAGACAATCATAGATCTCTTAGAAATTGATTAACATCAATATAAATAGATGAGGCTACTAAAGACACAATAAGTATCTCACATCATTTATTCTCTACTCTCTAATTAACATCTCTAAGTATTTCATTACATCTATAGATACACATAGGCCAGAGTCCTTTTTCAAGTACCATCCAATGTAGTTCAATACCTGCAAACAACCCGATTCCGTTATGCATGGGTACTGCAAAACTAATTATTAGCTCGATTCATCCTACCTCAGTTAGCTCAAGGCTAACTTCAATTGTATTCATTTAAAAATCAATTTGGGAAAAGCTCTTGAGCCCGCCCATTATTATTGACGAACATAACATGGAAATTGAGCCTCCTAGTCTGTTTTGTCCATGCCTGCATACTCGTCACATGGGGCTTGACCCGCTTGCATTTGCTTACTCTAAATATCTAGACTTTAGACAATTGTGACATTATAAGTTTTACATTCGAACTATTCTATCTAATATTTGTATGTTTTTATATCAATATAATATAAATTACCATAACTAATTTAATATAAACTACAGATGAAAAAAATGTCAGCCATTAAATAGGTCCAAGTCTTATTTAAATATACTTTTTTCCCAACTTATATAAAAAATATTGTAATATTGACCAACAAAAAAGATATACAGCACATAAGTCTACTCTATTTATATTTAGAATAAACATATATAATCTTTTATGTTTTTTTAGAAGGATATGTCTGTGTCCACCGTAGTTTAGATGGACACAAACATGATGACTCATTCCGCCAACACTACTTAACAAATATAAACGGTGTCCAAAGAACTTGCGGGAGGTACAGGTGCACTGACTTTTTTGGGTTACATTTCTCATTTTGTTATTTTTGGAAATGTCATTATTGCTTTCTCATTGATCAAAAGTACATTCATTAGTTATATGTATCTTCCAAGCAACAAATAAAACTTGTCTTTTGCTCTCAATAACGTGTCTACCATTCTCACTTCATTCCTTCCTTCATTCCCCTTTCTTCTTCCTTCTCCTCAACCCTTAAAACAAAACCAAACCAAAAATCAAAAGAATATTTATTCCTTAACACAACTAATAAAAAACATTTCCAAGTTCCAATCTTTCTTCATTTTTTGACTCCTAAACACAAACCCATAACCCTTTCTTCTCTCTCTTTCAATAACCATGCAAGTTTCATATTCCTCAATGAACTCATGGCTCAAAACACGTCTGCCATTGGAACCATGTTCTACTACTTCCACAACCTTGTTTACACCCACCTCGTACTCAACATGTACTAATGTTTTACATGCACCCCACTATAAAAATAATAATAGTAACTGTATTTCATTTCTGGTATCTCAAAGAAAAGGTTTTACTACTTTGACCCCAGTTTCACCGATGAAAAAAATGAGTCGAAAAAGAAGATTTTTCACTGTCTCTGCATTATTTGAACGGTTCACAGAAAGATCAATTAAAGCAATCATGTTTTCTCAAAGGGAAGCAAAATCTCTTGGTAGTGATTTGGTTTATACGCAGCATCTTTTGTTGGGTCTTATATCTGAGGAAGATCGTTCACTTGATGGTTTTCTTTCATCTGGTGTTACTATTGATAAGGCACGTGATGCTGTTCGTAGCATTTGGCACCAAAATGATAATTTGACACGTGGTGATGGTGATGATGATGGTCGAAAAAGTTATGTTTCTGCAACACATATTCCGTTTTCGATTAGCTCGAAGCGAGTGTTTGAGGCTGCTGTGGAGTATTCTAAGTCTTTGGGGCATAAGTTTATTGCCCCAGAGCATATTTTAGTTGCTTTAGTCAAAGTTGATGATGGAAGCGCGACCCGAGTTCTTTACAGGTACTATTTGAATTGCAGCTTGTGAATTGCGGATAATTGCAGGAAAATGGAGCTTTATTGCATTCGGTTATGACATGATTGAGTAGACTATGTTAGAATTTCCATATGATTGATGAATTACCAAATTTCTAACTGACTAACTAAGCTATTGTGGCCTTAATTGCGATTGCAGACAGCAATTTAAAACATCATGCCTTAGACTATTTGCTTATTCAGGTTCCTTGTTAGAAAATTTGAAGTTATGATTGGTCAGTAAGAAGGGCGAATGAGTAATTACAAGTGTGTCTTTTCTTTTTTGTTTGTTTTTTCATTGCAGAATCTTTGCTCTGCCATGGAATGTTGCAATTTGGCTTTTTGTGATAATTATTGGTGGTTCATTATTGTAACTATATTTGTTTGTAGCCCCTTGATGCATTTGAGTTGATTATTGAATATTGATAATGATTTTGAAGTCTTTTACAGAAGCAAATCTCAGTTACTTTATGAAGATTTAAACTTAAATTAGAAGGGTTGTAGCTGAGATGGTGAGATTTGCTTTTTTGAATTAGATTTTGGAGTGTGACTAGGAAATATGATATTTTTCATGGCATATGAATAAGCTTTGGCTGTTGCTATTGACAGAATGCTTCTGCTGGTTATGGCTGCACTAAATTGGAATTTTATGTGGTATTTAACGTGCATATCTTGCTTTAAAGTCTTTCTGCTTACACGACATTCCTAATTTGAAAATATTAAGTCGGATTTGTTTTAAACGAGTTTTTGGAGATGCAATACTTTGCTATTTGTCAATTTTTCGTTTAACCCGCAAACTCCAATTGTTGGTATGGGCTATGGAGCTATGGGTAGCTGCTAATAATTCCTTAATTCATTACGTGCATCATCCATGTTTGAAATCTGAAAGTATGTAATTGATTTTCCGTTGATATTGCTACTATACTAATATAGAGTGTGAGCTTGGCACAACTGCCCTTTTTATTGCTACTATACTAATATGATTTACAGATTAGGGACAAATGCAAGTCAGATGGCAGTTGTGGCATTCTCCAGACTACAAAAGGAGATTGCTAAAGATGGTAGAGAACCAAATATGGGGTCCAATGGGGTGCATAACAAATCCGTTTCAAGAAAAGGTTCCGATGCAGGATCCTCTGCCACAACAAAAGGTAAGAAAATAATTTGAGTTTGCTCTTATATAATATTTATGTTTGAATGCAGTGAAGAGTCTTAATCATTTTCTGTTTGTCAGAGATGAGTGCTCTGTCACAGTTCTGTGTGGATCTCACTGAACGTGCGAGTGAAGGACTAATCGATCCAGTTATCGGCCGAGAAGTTGAAGTTCAGAGAATTATTCAAATACTAGGCCGAAAAACAAAAAGCAATCCCATTCTTCTTGGCGAAAGTGGTGTTGGAAAAACAGCTATCGCGGAGGGGCTGGCAATTCATATTGCTCGGGCGGATATTGCTCCTTTTTTATTGGTATGTTTCTTCAAAAGTGATTGATGCTTATAAAGTTCTTTTCTACTCCAACATTGTGTGATTGTGTGTGCTTTAGCTACTATATATATAGATTTATCATGTTTACTTTCTGCTTTATGTTTCTACTATATATAAATGCCTTCAAATTTTACCTTCTGCTTTATGTTTCTGCAGACAAAGCGTATCATGTCGTTGGATGTTGCAATGTTAATGGCAGGGGCAAAAGAGAGGGGAGAACTAGAGGAACGAGTTACAAAATTAATAAAAGAGATAATAAAGTCAGGTGAGTAGAGTTTAACACAAAAAATTACAAATGGAATTCGGTGAACACATGCTTGGAGTTCCACAATTGAAGAGGATTGATTTAGATCTCATCGCTTATCTTGTAATGCAGGTGATGTCATTCTTTTCATTGACGAAGTTCATACACTTGTTCAATCAGGAACAAGTGGGAAAGGAAATAAGGGATCTGGCCTTGACATTTCTAATTTACTTAAACCAGCACTTGGAAGGGGTCAATTTCAGGTGATCATATGCTATGTATTCATATGTTCTAACTTCTAACTGATCCTAAAAAATGATCTCATGTTTAGTTTAAGCCTGGCGTAAACAATATGCTAATGAAATATAAGATTGTAGTTAGATGCCAAAAGATATGGTCTAGACGGTTAAAGGTGTTATCACCGCTTACCACGTACCACTTTCTCAGTAATTGTACTAACAAGGTTTGGAATTGACATCTTGAAAGTGCAATACAGGGTGAGTGATCTCTTTCGAATTTCCATCAATCTAGGTCCTAATATTTGTTTTAACTGAAGATGAAATAGTTATTCCATCTGATTAGACCATCATTTTTTTATTCCTTTGGAAAGAGTTATATTTCATTATGTACACACCATAGCTTATCTTCTATTTGAAGTGAAATGACTTTTTTATGTGTACATAAAGTGCAATAACTTCATCTTCTTTGCAGTGTATTGCATCTACCACCATGGATGAATACAGGCTTCATTTTGAAAAAGATAAGGCATTGGCACGAAGATTTCAACCTGTTTGGGTTGACGAGCCAAGTGAGGTTGTATTCCATATTCATGTATATCTCATTCTAAGTTAGCATTTAGTCATAATATGATTTCTTATCGAATTATATGTGATAATATGTAGGATGATGCAGTTAAGATACTTATGGGTCTACGTGAGAAATACGAGGCACATCACAAATGCAGATTTACCGAAGATGCCATAAAGGCTGCGGTTAATTTGTCAGCAAGATACATATGTGATAGGTATCTACCTGATAAAGCGATTGACCTCATTGATGAAGCAGGAAGTAGAGCTCATATCGACAACTTCAAGAGGAAAAAGGAACAAGACAATTGCGTACTTTTGAAGAGCCCAACCGATTACTGGCGAGAAATTAGGGGTGTCCAAGCCATGCATGAAATGGTAATGGCAATGCTTACCGTATTCTCATGTGTTTGTATGAGTTGATAATAGTTTAAGTTGACATTTCTTGTCCATTGGTTCAGGAGAGCAAACTTAAATACTATGGCACTTCTAGCATTGATGATACTAGTGAACTCATAGTGGACTCATATTTACCTTCGGAAGCCAATGATAATGAGTACGTTACTTGATCCGCAAAGCTGAGAGTTTTCATTTGTTTAATTGTTCGATATCCAAGTGACCGATGTTTTTCTTCTTTTTTTCCCGTTTTAGACCTGTATTAGTTGGACCAGAAGATATAGCAGCTGTTGCTTCCATTTGGTCAGGAATTCCTGTCCAGCAGCTCTCTGTTGATCAAAGAACTCTGCTCTTAGATCTTAATAATCAACTTCAGAAACGTGTGATTGGACAAGACGAGGCTGTTCTTGCCATTTCTCGAGCCGTGAAGAGATCACGGGTTGGCCTTAAGGATCCTGATAGACCCATAGCTGCAATGCTATTCTGTGGTCCAACTGGGGTTGGGAAAACTGAACTTGCAAAATCTTTGGCGGCATGCTACTTCGGATCAGTAAGATTTTACACAATATATGATTTAACATTAATAATTAGAAGGCATTCTTTTTGTAAAAAAATGAGGACCAGTTTTCCCCCTTCTTTTACATAATATGCATCTATTTGGTTGGTCTGCTGATGCTATGTTAACCCTTGAGAAATCTACTACTTTGTAATGAAAATTGAGTTGGGGATAATTTTGTAGGAAAAGTTAGACACTGCAAGGATTTAAATATGAAAGTATAAACTAACACTACCTAGACTACTAATGATATCTATCGGCAATATAATTCAGTTCAACTTATGGAGTAGTTTTTGTTCGTCGCTGTTAGGATCCAATCATAAGGTATATCACATGAGTGCCACATTGGAAGGATGGGATTTTTGTATGAGGTTTATATGGCCTTGTGCTTTTGAACCCTAAGGCCTAGCTTTTGTGGTTGGTTTTCCGAACATCTATATCAATTCGTATCAGACCTTTTCCGCCGAGCCTATTGATTGCAAATACGGATGATGATGTTAGCATTGCCGCTTCGCCCAAGACTAGTCGAAGGGATAGTGCGCCACCAGCTCGTGTGGGCAAGTTGGCCAATGTGCATGACTTGATGTTATCAATTCTCACCTGGACAGGAATGGAAGGACCGCATCTTTCCTGTTGTTTTTCTTCTATTTTTTGGTCTGCAGTGATTATGCTTTCGTTGATGCACACCGAGTTAATTGTTTATATGTAGCTTTTCATATTATTATTATTATTATTTTTCAGGAGGCTGCCATGATAAGACTAGACATGAGTGAATATATGGAACGGCATACTGTGAGCAAATTAATAGGATCACCCCCAGGGTATGTTGGTTATGGAGAGGGGGGCATTTTAACCGAAGCTATTAGAAGAAAACCATTCACACTGTTATTGCTTGATGAAATCGAGAAAGCTCATCCAGATATATTCAACATTCTTCTTCAATTGTTAGAAGATGGGCAGCTTACTGATTCTCAGGTTTGTGAATGCTGCCGCAAATCTTAACTTAGTAGTATTGTCAATAAGCTTTGAGATGCAAAAAAATTTCCGTGAATTTCGGTTTCTTTCTTCGTTGCTTCTTTGCCAAGTAAAAGCAAACACTTTATGAATAAAAATATGGACTTTATACTACTTGTGTCCTAAATTTTCTGTTTGTCGTTTGTAAAACTGGCTCTAACAGGGTAGGAAAGTTTCATTTAAAAATGCATTGGTAGTGATGACTTCGAATGTGGGGTCTAGTGCCATTTCGAAGGGCCGACACAACTCCATAGGGTTCTTGATTTCAGATGATAAGTCTACATCTTATAATGGCATGAAATCAATGGTAATGGAGGAACTGAGGACATATTTTCGTCCAGAATTGCTTAACAGAATAGATGAAGTGGTAGTGTTTCAACCTCTTGAAAAGTCACAGGTTTGTGAATTTTGCTTATAAATTAGCTCCATGATGATTATCATCTGGGAGATTCTTCCTCAGTATCATATTGAGCTATTTCTATTTAGTCTATAACTTGATTTCTTCACATAAACTATTTTTTTAACTATACTAGGTTGAAGTAGAACTAATCTCTTTGCAATTGATAAACAAGGTGATAATTTTTGGAATCGGTGATTCCAATTGCAGACAGCATCACATGATGCGGCTACAATATTGTGGTTGTAGTGGTCACTGCAACCACATCACACTGCAATTGCGGTGTGACACTGAATCACAATTATGCGGCTGCATCAGGCCGCAATGAAACCATATCGTACCGCATTTGGGCCGCATCAGGCTGCATCAAATCGCATCGATTCCAAAAATAATTTTTTAATGACAAAATAATTTACACTATAACTATCACAATCTGCATTGCAATGATCACAATCGCAGTAACCGTAACCGTGACCGTAATCACGACCGCAACACCGTAATTTAGAATAGTGTGTTACATAAAGTAATGTATTTTATTCATTCATTGATGTTGTTACTTTTATTACAGTTGCTCCAAATATTGGATATGCTGCTTCAAGACCTAAAGAAAAGGGTCATGACTCTAGGAATTGATTTAAAGGTATCTGAATCAGTTAAAAACCTTGTCTGCCAACAAGGTTATAACCCAACATATGGTGCCAGGCCTTTAAGGAGGGCTATTACATCAATAATTGAAGACCCATTGAGTGAAGCATTCCTTGTTGGAAAGTGCAAGCAAGGTGACACTGTCCTCATTGATTTGGATTCTAATGGTAACCCCATTGTTACAAATAATATTGATCAGATTGTCAACTTATCTGATACAAGTCATCCATGTAATTAACAATTGTATAGGAGTATGATAGGTATACATATATAAAATACACATGTACTAAAGTTGTTTTGGCCCTTGAAGCTAGCTTAGGAAGTTTATATCAATGTAATGAGTTCATCCATCATTCTTTGAAATTTATAAAATATATACATATTCTCTTATCTTGTACATTTCTACTACTTCAATTTGAAATCAAATTCAGTATGTTATTAACACACTAAAAGTGAGGCACTGCATATTATTCCACTCATTCCATCCCAACAATCATATTATTCCACTCCACCATTATATCTCATTCGAACCAAGGTCTCTCATAGAACATCTTGAACCATAAGTCAAAGATTTTATGGGTTTTTTTCTCCATATAAACTCTTCCACATATGTATTATCTACTTTGAGACTTAATACTTGAATATACCTTAGAGTAGGGGTGAGCATCGGCCGGGTTGAGACGGGTTAAAACTTGTCCTTACCCACCCTAAATGTCTAAATGTTTTCTGGGTCATTTTTTAAAGTCGGACCTATACCCGAAACTAACCCGACCCCTAAATATCGACCGGGTCAACCTTTAAACCCGACCTGACTCTAGATCCGATTAAATGTCATGTATACTCATTTTAGACAGTCTTCTTAATATTATTTATTATTATGAATATGTAATTTGATATATAAAATGATATATATATATATATATATATATATATTTTTAATCATATATATATGATGAAAAAAGTAGAGAATCAATAATATTTTTGACCAAAAAATGTTATTACTTTGTACATATTTGAATAGAGACACACATACAAATATGATGAGTGGATGATCATGGGACGGGTCGTGCCGAGTCATGTTTGGTCCCTACCTAACCCTAAATATTGATCGGTTCTAATTTCTGAACCCGAACCAGCCCTAGACCCGATAAGACCCAACCCTATTCAGACCCGATCATGATCGAACCATATCGGATAAGCGGATAGGATTGGGTCCTGCTTACCCCTATCCCACGGTTATATTTAGGAAAATTTTATCATCAAATCATCCCATACTCCTTATCATACACATGAGTACTATTCTCTTGTTCAATCTTTCAACCCAATTAATTGAGTTGCTAGCATATAAAATGGCCATTACTTGTAGTTATCAAAATGGGAAATAAATTACCTATGAGAAAGCCTATTATGTGAAAGCGAAATGTTTAGTGAATCATATCATACAAAATTAATTATTCAAAATATTATCCTTTGATTTAAATGTTTCTCAAGAGATGAACTAGATGTTAAATTTGCTAAGTGAATGGTCTTTGGCTGAGTGAATAATGCAACAAATTTTGGGAATTCTTCGGGTTTGTATGAGAGTTGTATTTTGAAGGGGAGGAAAGAAAAAAGAAGGCTTGGAGTAATCTTACAACTATATTTCATAGCTTCCAAAACTTTCATTTCCATTCCTTCCCCTCAAACTAACCCTTAGTTGTCAAATTCAATGAACTGGGAATAGTAAAATTGATCACCTAGCTGATCAATTTAGAGTGAAAAAAGTAAAATGTCTCAAAAAAAGGTCCTATTTAACCACTATATCTTGCTAACATAAGGAAATGGAATAATCGGGATTCTCGAACAACCAGATGAACCACTAAAGTGGTGATAAGTCAGGTCAGTAAAATGGGCCGTATAAAGAGTCCATCTATTCCAAGTCTTCATTAAAAATAAAAAATCTGGATTCATTTATAATTCTTTGTCAGTTAACGGAACAACAACCAAAAACCCAAACCCTCTCCCTCGATCTCCCTAAGTGAGTGCAAGTTGGCGGAGCGCATTTCCTGACCTCGCTAAGCTAATTCAAATTCATTGAGTGAATGTTGCATACCAGAAGCTAGGAAAATCGTATATTCCATTCTCATTCAATGAAAATGACCTCATTGAGAAAAATAGATGTACTTGTTTTGTATCCTTAGTCATTCAATGCTTATTTATTTAAAACCAAAAATGAGAAGGGAGGAGAGGGAAAAACCCTCCCCAAGGACCTTGGGACTTTCTCTTTTCTTCCCTTGAGGTCTTCCCCTACTTATTCTTCTCATGGTATCCTTGGCCATCCCCTACTTATTCTTCCCCAGAGGTCATCCTCTATGGTTGCTCATAGCAATTTTGGCAAAGCCCATGCCCGCCCGCCCACCTGCACTTATTGGGTGGACAAAGTATGAAAAATGTACTCATCCACCCTAAAATGTCCAATATAACCTATTCGTCTATGAATATTTCAAGCAGACAAAACAAGTGACTCGCAAATATTATTGGAGAAAATATTGAACATCAAATATGTAATTGTATATATATTTTGTCAAATATGAGAAAATGTATTCCATTTATTATATGAATTTGAATATCGAAAATACTATTACATTCTTATTATATATATACAATTATGTTTTGTATACTAAATATATTCATATGTACTATTTCTTTTGTATTTTGTATATAAATTATGTACTATGTATATTTTGTATTATAAATGTATGGATATTATGTTTGTATTGTTTCATTTCTATGAGTGTTTATTATGATAAATACATTTGTATATTTGTATGCAAATTATGTATCGTGTATATATATATATATATGATTTTAACTAGAGTGGTCCACAAGCCCGCTTGGACCATGTTTAAGATGATATGACATGATATTTTATGCCCTATTTAAAAACGGGCATATCCAAACCTCCTATAATTTAGGTGAACATTGCATGGGCATGAATAGGATGACCCAAATTGCCAATACTACTTGTAGTTGTTCTTGAGACACCCTTAAGCTTTTCTCTTATTTCACCATCACTTTCTTAATGTTGCTCTCTTCTTTAACATTTCCAAATACGGTTTGATTTGATTCTCACTCTTTCACACTGCTTTTGCTTTTGTTCAAAGTTGGGTAAACTCATAGATTCAGTTTTTGATGTATTTTGAATTTTCCTTTTGAAAAACAACATTCATATTTGTAATAATCACGTCTTGGACATGCTTTGATTTTAGAAAGCTTTGAGTTTTAGGGTTTCGGAAATGTATTCGAAATAAGACCAAATGGTTTAGATTATCGTACAAAATTCTCGAACAACCTCAAAATTAGAAAGTCGATTATATGAGTTATTTCATGAAACTGGTTAAGATTTTTGTAAAAACTAATTGGATACCTGTGCATTTGCATGGGTCAATACGTATTATATATACTGAAGTAAAAATAGTACAATATAAATATAAAAAATAAATGAGAGAGTACATAATAATTCTCTTTTAATATTGCTTTGGTTAGTTTGGATTTCGCTTTTCATGGAGGAGTCCTTAGTTGCATTTATGACAATGTAGATGAATCTTATTTGCTTGATGTGTTGTGTTTAGGATAATTAGGGTTAGCACTACGCAAAGTGTTCATAAGTGGTATTAAATTGTCATGAAAGCATGTTAGTTGAAAATTTCTTAATTGTGTTTACATGTTATAATGTGTTTAATTGAACTATGTGAGATTAGCCTACATGATATGTATGATTTAAATATGACGATACTTGTGATTATAAACTGTTGATTTCAACTCACTTTAAAATGAGTCAGTTTAATTTATAGAGGTTTATCTATCACTTGTCTAGTAGATTGTAAAACATTGATAATAACATTCAGTAAATGAGAGGGTTATAGATGTTGACAAATTATGGATTGTGAGTGGGTTATGAGAGATGAAATTGGTTGAAATGAGAAGAGTGGTAAGGTAAAGGTTTTAGAGGATGAATTTGAAGTGGAGTTCTAAAATTATGAAATAATGCTTAGAGATCCTTTGAGGTTGTGGGAAATCTATGTAAGATTTAATCCAATATTTCGACAATTTGTAAGTTATAAATTGTGTCTTAGAGTGTAGTTCTGGTTTTCAAGTTGTTGGACCAGACTGCGACCGGGGAACCTCCAACCACCGGGGAGATCCATTGTTACATAGGTATGGGAAGACTGAAGAGTCACAAGTGAGACACTACGTCTTGAACCAAAACCTTAAGGCATTAGTTCTATGAGTATTTCCTTCTAATGTGAATGAGAATAAAGACAGAAAGTGTAGCTAGTGAGGGAAGAATTGAATTGTGTGAATCACAAACTAGAATTGATTGATATGGTAAATTGATGTCAGGTATAATTGAAGATAAAACTTACAAAAATATTGTTTTATTACAAAAATAAGTAGATAAGATACTAAATGTAAGAATGATGTGGACTTTAGTCCTTTATGAGCCGTAATTGGACACTTGGGAAGTGTGAATTAGCGGGGTTGATTGTTTACCCTCTTACCATCAAATATTTTCATAAGTGATGGTTACCTCTAGGATGTCCTACAATGATGATGGCTAAGTTAGGGAGTGTAACACAATGTGGTAATGTTGCTTAGTTTAGTTCCACAGGAGAATCCATGCTGGTATCAAGCTTGTCCATTAAAGGCAATTTTGATTGTGGTAAGAATTTACAGTGAAGATGACTAATTAGGAGATATTTCAAGTGGGATAAAATTATTTGATAGTTTAATAACATACTTAATTTGACTAACTTTAGTTAGTATACATACATTATTTACAGTAGATGAAGGTTTGCAAGATTAGGAAGATGTGAAATTGAAATATTCTTGCAAATTAAATAGGGTGACTATAATGTTTATTCATCAAAAGTATTATGGGTTAATTGGATGATGTGAATCCAATGATGATCCAAGTTGACTCCATGTAGAAATAAGGAAACCTCACATTAAGGAATTGCACCTTGACATCCCATAGAGTCATCATGACCAATGTAGAGTGTTATGGTGTTGTCATTCACATGAAGTGGCATGGTTGTTAAGTTGAAAACAAGGATATGATGATGAGATTCTTGTTGAACGTATCATATAAAACGTGTAGTCTCGTTCACTTTTTGAAGGAGGTTGAGTTAAAAAATAATGTAAGTTAAGTCGAAATGAATGATTGGTTATGCATCCATATGCATCACATGACATGCTTGATACTTACTGATATTCTCATCATATTTTAAGGAGCGAGTATCATACATCTTTTGCATATATTTGACAATGATTAATTATATCTATTTGTAAAACTAAGAAATTACAATCTAGAAACTTTCCTAACTGAGCAACAAATCAATAACAAACTAAACCAATATAACAAAGCTCTTAATACAATATTCTAATATCCCCCGAAAAGAAGGGTGGTTGACAAAGCTTTGAGTTGGTTAGATTTTTGAGTTGATGTCAAGAATTTTTAGTTGATTCGTCAAGATCATGAATTGATTATTAGGCAGAGGTTTAGTTAGAATATATGCTGTTTGAAATTCTGATGGAATATGCTTCATAGTTAGAGTTTTGTCCCTGAAAAAGTAGAGGTCTAGTTCAATATGCTTTGTCCTATTGTGTAGCATTGGATTATGAGACATAACTATTGTGCTCAAATTATCACAGTATATAGTAGGAGTGATGTAGGAAACATGAAGCTCTTTTAGTAGTGACTCAATCCACATTAGTTTTTGAGAGGCTAGAGCTAGACTCGTATACTATGCTTCAGTGCTTGACCTTGAGATAGTTTGTTGTTTCTTAGACCATCAGGTAATAAGGTTGTAACCTAGGTAGAGACAAGCTGCATAAGTTGATTTTCTATCATCTATGTCAAAAGCCCAGTCAATATCACAGTAGGCAATAAGAGAAATGTTAGAATTGATATTGGCAGAGGTGATGGACAATCCAAAGGTTTTAGTTCCTTGTAGATATCTAAGAATCCTCTTTACTACAGTCTAGTGAGTATCTAATGGCTTGGCCAAAATTTGGCATACCTTGTTGATAGAGTAAGTAATGTCTGGTATAGTTATAATGACATATTGTAAAGCCCTTACAATAAACATATAAAAGGTTGGATCATCAAAAACATTTGAACCATGTTTTTTAAGCTTGCAATTGCTAGTCATAGGAGTGACGTTAGCTTCGGTAATAACTAGATTTGCTTTGTCAAGAAGGTCTCTTATATATTTGGACTGAGATAAGAAGAGAACCATCTTTCTTATGCTTGACTTCAATTCCCAAAAAATAGTCTAATGGTCCTAATTGCTTTAAATCAAATGTGTTACTAAGATCCTTAATGGCCTGTTTGACCAAAGAGGATGATGATCCTGTCACAATGATATCATAAATATATACTAGAATATAGAGTTGATGAGTGAGAGATGTGTGAATAAACAGAAAGTTGTTACACTTGCAGTTTTTGAAGCCAAGCTAGATAAGAGAACCTTTTAACCTGTCAAACGTCTATATAGGAGCTTGTTTTAAACTATATATGACCTTATTGAGCTTGCACACTAGAGTCTTATTTTCGTGTTGGAAGCCAATGAGTTGAGTCATGTAAACCTCTTCTTCTAAAATGGCATTTAGAAAGACATTATTGATGTCTAATTGTTCAATTAACTAGTGATGAGTAATAGTAAGAGTTAGCAGAACTCTTATTGTTACAGGTTTAATGATAGGAGAGAAGGTTTCAATGTACTCCACTCCATGCTTTTGATGAAACCCATTTGGAACAAGCCTAGCCTTGTATTTGCTAGCAGAACCATTTGGGTTTTCTTTGATTCTAAAGACCAATTTTCACCCAATAACTTGTTTATGGTGTAAGACTGGCTAGAAATTATGTGACTTAGGTGACTAGAAATTATGACCACTTTTACTGCAAAATGAAGAGTTAAAGTGCAGCAGATAATATTGCAGAAAATAAACCAGAATAAATCAAAGAGGTAAGGGAGAAGAGATTACTCAAGGATTTTATACTTGTTCACCTTCTTGTCCACTGAAAGCTATGTATAGTACTCTTGCAGCACAAGAGATTTTCTACTAAATATTATGAGTTGTAATTACAATATCTCACCCCGAGATCTCTATGTACCTTACACACTCACTAATACTTATCACCTTGGAAAACACCTTTCCAAGTAAATCTATCCCCTTTCTATTCATACTCCGTGAAAGAAAGTAATTACAATGAATGAAGAATTTGAATGATGGCTTGGATTACCTTTACAAGTATGAAATTTAATATCACTTGCAATCCAATCAACTATTTTGTATACTTAGTAACTAATGCTCTTTTACATTTACAAAACATTGAAACACTTTGCTTCAAACAACTCAGAAAAATAACTTTGAAAATTTGAGTTCAAGTTGCTAGAAGTTCAGAAAACTATTTCAGAAAAGTGTAGGAAAGTTGTGAGAAAAGTGTGAAAGAGTTGT